>NC_138198.1:2291441-2558941 GCF_964194105.1 Spermophilus citellus | reverse complement strand
TGAGTTGCTTAGCGCCTCGCTTTTGCTGAGGCTGGCTTTGAACTCACGATCCTCCTGCTTCAGCCTCCTGAGCTGCTGGCTGCTGGGATGACGGGTGTGTGCCACCACACCTGGCAGAAGAAGGTTCTTGATGGTTCCTTCGTCCCTGTGCCAAGACCTGAGTTCTATCTCCCCTGGGTGGGGCTGAGCAATGGAGAAAAGGATCGCTCTGAGTTTGTAGGGTTTTCTGTCCACCTTGCGAGGAACCTGAGTCTCCATCCAAGTTGTTCACACTCACTTCAAGGGCTCCTACGGGTGCAGGAGGCACGGACCAGGAGGGCCAGAGAATCCAACCAAAGGTGGCCAGAGGAATGTCACAGAAGGGGCCGTGTGACGTAGAAGTCCCTTCTAAGGAAGGGTCCCAGTGGTGGGTGTGCCAGTGGGGTCCTGCCTACATCCTCTTGATTCAGGACTTTAAAAACAAGATGTTTGATTTTATTCTCTGTTGGGGGAGGGGAAAGAGAGAAGGTGTAGCCTTAAATTGTTTTGTGGGAAGAGACACAAAGTAAAAAACAATCAGATTTCAGTTGCATTTTCTTTAAAAGAAAATCATGAAATTGCTTTATAAACTCAATCGCTTTTGAACTTGAGACTCCAAGTGTTTTAGAAATGGACTGCATTGTTCTTAAATCTTAGATGAGGCTGCTCCGTGCAGTAAGAGGGCTCTGGGCTTCACGTGTCCCCTGAGCTTCCCAGTGTCATTGGGATGATTTCTACAATGTGGATCTTCGCCCAACTCAACCAGAACCGCTAAACGCTGCACTTGGGGAAGCTACTTGTCGCTTATTACAAAAACGTGGACCATATAGCTTGCCGATAATGAGTGCCACAAACATGAACGACTCCAAGAAGACATTGGTGACCGGAAGTCCTGCTCTCCAGGATTCGTTAAACGCCTGGATACTTAATATAAAGACATCCAGAGGAGATCCAGAGGCATCGTGACAGGCCTGTGGGCATCTCTGCCTGGGCACATGCTTGCTGGCCACCACTGGGTGGGTGGCACAGAGTGTAGCTCCATCAGGAAGTCTCCCCGAGTCTCTGCTATTTCCCAATTTTCTCAGCTGTTTGGAAAGGGGAGATGACCAGGAGGTATCCAACCACATTGTTAGAGGTCTGATCCTGCTTGACATAGGTCTTGGTGAAAAAGACCCTATGAGAAGATTTGCATAATATTTAGCAACTTCCAAATGCTTTCTCTCAGCATCAAAGTTAGACTGTGCAGTTTGTTCAAACCTCACCCCAGTTGGGGAAGAGGGATCTGTAGAGAGAGACAGAAATGACTGTGTTTTCCCTTTACCCCGTGTACAGAGCGGTTCTGGAATATTCTGAGCCTTTTTTTTTAACCAGTTGGCCCTAAAGGATGGGAGAGAAGGAGCAAGACTTTTGGCCAGGAGTACATCCGTGTGTGCTTGCTTTTTTTGAATCTTCAAACACTTGAACTTCAGTCGGCGGAAGCCATGTTCCCTAAACCATGAAAGAATCCTGGAAGTCAGCCCTTCACCATCCCTGGGGATCCCTGGGGATTTTTCTGGCCCACATCTTTGGCTTCTCAATGTGAAACGTGAACTTGAGAAGTCTGACAGACCCCGGGAGGGGGAAGTGAGAGCTCAGTCATTCTGAGAGGTGATTTAAATAGCTCTGCGTTGGGAGAATCCGAGGGTGACCTTATTGAGCCTCAGAGGAACGAGTTTGTTCTTAGATCGCCAAAATGCATATCTAGAAGTGTCCAGTGAAGTCTGTCATAGGATGGCCGTTTGGGGACACTAACTGATGTTTATGCTGCTTTCTGGGGTCTCCCTGGTGAGAGAGTGAAAAGGAAGCTGATCTTTCCCTCTCTGGAGGGTGGCGAGGGGCTCTGGGCTTCTCTTGTCTAAGAGGCAGTGAGCATCTTATTGTGCTTTGGGGCTGAACAGAGGGGGAGGTGCCCAGGACTCCCGGGGAGAACCTCAGGCGGGTTGGTTTGGGGGAGTTCTGGGAGTTCTGAGTCTAGCCAACTCAGATTGCAGGCCAGCTGTCAGGGGGACTGGGAGGGGTCGCCGCTTTGAAGGGAGACCCAAGGTGGCTGGGCTCTCTATTTTCCTGGGCAGCAAACGAATCAAACCTCCCCCGGGGCAGGGAGGGATCTAGATGATGTGGTTGAGGCTGCTCTTCCCACTTGATAAGTAGGGGCTCGGAGCCAGATCTGATTTACTTTAGAACAGAAAAAATAAGTCTTTCATGTCAGGAGGCTGAGGAACTGATTTGGACTTCTCATCCAATGAAAGTACTAAATAAAAACATGCCACATGCAAACTGCAGAGTGAACTGGTAAATTCCCTAAATTCCCTAGATGAAGGGTGAGGAGAGGAAGAGTGTTCCTGCTTCTCTGTGAACAGAGCCCAGTGTTGTACCACATGGCCTCATGGCCACTGACCGATGGCATTTCTGAGCCACCATTACTATAGCGGGGTGAAGGAGTCATGCTCCTCTTTTTAAATTTTTTTTTTCCTTCCTTCCCCTGGCAGGAAAATATTTTTGCAGCTTGGTGCTGCAGCAGCCTCCTTGGATCAGGAGGTGAGCCCAGATGCCTGAATGAGCTTTAAGCAGAGAGGACCAGAGGGTGGATGCTGGAGTCCCTGACCCCAGCTCCCTGGGTCCTCAGACTCTGAAAACCAAATTTGGTTCATGCTGAGTGAGCTTGGGGATTAGTCGTCCTACCCAGAGTGATGTGATCGCAAATATATCTGGGTCACCGTGAAATAGACACCCCCAGGCCTGGCTCAGGGAGAAAAAGGAGATCATGCGGACACACCAGATCCCTCCATCCAGGCACTGGGGCTGCCGGCAAGAGGGAATCCCAGCCGGGAAGGCAGTTGGGTGGCACAGACGAAGTTTGTGTTTTGAGAGCTGCTGGCTCTAATGAGCCTGGGGCGTCCGGGGGACAAGGAGACACAAGACACCCTCCTCCCCACTTTTCATTTCAAGGGTACCCAAGTGCAGGGCAAAGAGACGTGGCCATTTATGGCACGATGTCAGCAGCTTTCCAGAGTGAGACTTGCTTTCCTGCAGGGGACCCCGTGCAACCCGCTCACCCATGCGATGCATTAGGCACTGCTTCCTGTCATAGTCGGCTGCTGCCCTATTATTCTCTCCCTTCTCCTCCTCCTGTCTTTTCCCTCCCATCTCCGTGTAGCAGCAGTACGCGGTTGTGTGGACACCTGCCAGCCGTGACCCTCCCCGTGGGCTGTGCCCAGCACACAGTGAATGCTGCGGAGGCCCCAGGGCCCTGACCTCCGCTCGCTGCCATGTGAGCATCGTTCAGGTTGACCCTGAAGCTCCTGTGCTCAGTGCACAGCCTCCCTGCCGCCCTGCGCGGGGCGTTCTCTCTCTGATCCTTTGATAACAGGTGAGTCTCCTTGATCTGCAAGTCTTGCGTCCTTCCAGAACTTCTTTGATCCTCAAAGCTGCCAGCTGAGGGGCTAAAGGGCAGATACTAGAAGCCCCGACACCTTTCCATGATGGCTTCGAGGTGGAGCTTCTAAGGGGAAGAAGGCTACTTCTCCAGATGTGGGGAGGTGGCAGCCCTTGGAAGAATTCCCTGGAGGGACACAGCCCCCGAAGCCTAGAGAGGCACTGAGTGCCTGGGGAAGGGGGTTTTCCCCCACTTTCTCTCCTGCTCTTGCAGGGTTCTAAGACAGCAGCACATTAGCACATCAAAGTGGGGCCAGGTTCCTCCTGGGGCCAAAGCCCTGTTTGTTTCACAGATGGCTGAGAATCCCAAGAAGCACCATAGAAATGGGGTGGCAGGAGAAGATGAGGATGTCTTTAAGAAGTAGAGAAGCAGAGAGATTGGGGGGTGGACAGTTTCCAAACAGAGGAAAAGTTTGGACTGATGGTTTGACGGCAATCACCTCATCCCGACAGCCTTTCCAAAATCCATGTCAGAATCAAGGAGTACAGACTTTTACGGAAGATGGGAAAGCCAGCCGGAGAGTTTCTATGTCTCACCTACCAACCCTACAGCTGGGTGAAGGCAACTGTTAAATACTTGTGTCTCTCCATGAAGAATCCTTCTCTCTTGTTAGGAATCTTCACTCTCCTTTATAGGAACCAGTTCACGAGATCGTTCCTGTTATGCATCCAGCTCTGGCCTTCAGTTTGGAGCTGCTGGTCAGCAAGACCCAAGGCCACCCCAGGACCCCAGTGCACAGGCAGAAGGTCAGCCTTGGAGTCGCTCCCAACTGGCTTTCCCAGGCACTTGTCCAGGGAGACAGGCCCCTGGTAATTAAGTGAGTTCTCCTCCCGAGTCTGAACACATTACCTCATTGAAATGGATACTTCACTGAAACAGACAATGTGCCCTGTCACACGAGTAACGGTCACAGCAGCCCAGAGAGATCGGAACAGATGAGAAAGCCGAGGGTCAGAGACATTAAAAATGTGTTCAAAGTTGCACAGTGAAAAAAACATCGGTCAGACTCAAAACATCAGGCCCCCCGACCTCTCTCACTGCTCTCTCCATCAGCAACGTGGGCTCCGTTATCCTCTGAGTGCCAAAGGGTTTTTTAAAAACTTGGAACAATGAGGCTATGAGTATTCTAGGTCCTAACCAAAATCATAACAACTGAAATTAACAATTATTTGTGCCGGGCTGGGGATGTGGCTCAAGCGGTAGCGCGCTCGCCTGGCATGCGTGCGGCCCGGGTTCGATCCTCAGCACCACATACCAACAAAGATGTTGTGCCCGCCGAGAACTAAAAAATAAATATTAAAATTCTCTCTCTCTCTCTCTCTCTCAAAAAAAAAATTATTTGGGCCACATACAGACCATGAGTTAGTGCAGAGGAATACAGACCAACATAAAGCTCCTGATGGATTAACACTTCAATTGGACAGTTATCTGATTTTTTTTTTCGTACCAGGGATTGAACCCAAGGGTGCTTAACCACTAAGCCACATCTCCAGCCCTTCTTATTTTATTTTGGAGACAGGGTCTCTCTAGGTTGCTTATAGCCTTGTTAAATTGCTGAGGCTGGCTTTGAACCTGAGATCCTCCTGCCTCAGCCTCTGGAGCCACTGGGATTACCGGTGTGCATCACCACGCCCGGCTTAAGTTATCTGATTTGTAAATTACGAAGAAATGTTGAATATGGTTCTGAAGTGCTATCATTTATCTCATCCCAGATTTAAACCTGTTAATTACATGCAAATATGTTTGGGAAGCCCAATAGTGCTATATTCACAGTGATCAATTCCCCCCCCCCCCCCGCCAGGTTTTAGCACCTCAGTTTTAGAGATGCATTTATACGGACTACTTCAAGTTGGTTTTGGGTCTGGCAATAACGCCAGGATGCATCTGCCTTCCCCTGTGCAGTCGAGACTCACGGAGCTTAAGAGACTAGTTAACAACCTATCAACTCAGAAATGTAAGCCAGATCCTAATTCTTCATTTGCATCCTCAACTGCAGCACTTTTACGAATTTCTTCTTTTTTGTTTATTTATCATACGTTTATATTTCCTACCATTTCCAGCGACTGAGCCAGGCACTGTGAAAATAAAGCCTGAGTAAAGCATGGCCTCATCTTTGGAAATATGGCATGCGACCAGGAGGAAGGACTGAGGGCTGGCTGGGCCCAGTACCAAGGACAGAGGCTGAGATGGTGACAGGGACCTTTTGGAATTACTGGTCCTGCCAAGGGAGACTCGGAAGCATCCCTGAGCTGAGGCATCGATGGGCAAGTGGATGTGGTTGGGCAAAAGATACGGAAAGGCCCTTAAACAAACAGTAATGACAAAGGAAGTGGCATTTTGTGGCTAGTGAGAAAGACTGTGCTGGGACATGGAGCACGAAGCCTGGAGTGCACTGGAAGATGGAGGAGATGAGAAAATAACAGATAATCTGTGCTTATTTGAGATGAACCACCCGCATTATACTTGGAGATTTGGAGTTTATCTTGTCGATCTGCATTTCTTGAACTGAGCTTTACAAAATACTGGAGGCATACGGACCTAGTCTCAGAAATCTGTGAGCTCTTTCTGGTTTCTAATATCGATGATGTTTCAATATTACAAGGTTATTCTAGACATTGCAGCCATCATAACGTAGCCCAAGGAGTAGAGTGCACATTCTTAGAATAGGTAGAAAGACATTGTGTGAGACAGCTTCCCATTACTATAACAACCCCCCCGAGAAAATCAACTTGTAATGAAAAAAGGTTTACTTGGACAGAGGTTCTGCTCTGCTCGTGGGGCCTGAGGTCTCACTATTCCCATGGAGGGCACACCCTCCGTGACCTAAAGATCTTTCACTAGGCCCCACCTTTTAAAGATCCCACCACCTCCCAAGAATGTCACCCTGGGGATTCAGCCTTTAACACTTGGGCCTCTGAGGAACACCTAGGAGCTAAACTATAACACATAGTAAGTCTCAGCAGAGGAAGAGAAGTCTAGAAAGAGAACAAATTTTAGAACAGAAAAATACGGTAATGGAAGTCTTAAAAACTCACTAAGTGGGCTCCATTACCGAATGGAGATGAGAGAAGATTTGATTGGAAGATTGAGCAATAGACATTTTGCCTCATAAATAACAGAGAGAAAAAGCTGCAAACTATAAAATACCTTAGAGATCTGTGGTGCATCCACAGGTCCAGTCTTTCCATCAGCAGAATCCCAAGTGGACATGAGAAAAAGTGTCCTCCAGAAAAAAATATCTGCTGAAATAGTGAATGAAAACGTCCACATTTTGTTGATAGGTTCAAACTCATAGAATCCAGAAACCAAGTAAACCCCAAACAGGATAAATTAAGAAAATCCACTCTCAGATAGATCATAACCAAACTTGAAAACTAAAGACAAAGAAGAATCTTAAGAGAAGCCAAAAACATAATAAAACACCCTCAAACCACAACAGCAGCAACAAACCTCACAAAACTCCACATTACACGTGAGGGGAAAATATTAGAAAAATTGCAAAAATTGTTTTTTCATCAGACCACACGTGAGTGGAATGACATTTTCAAAGTCCCGACAGAAAAGAACTGTCCACTCAGAATGTCACATCCAGCAAAAACCATAAAGATATGAAAATCAAAAGCCATTCTCAGGTGAAAGAAAACTAAAAGAATCTGCTACCAGCAGGCTTCCTCTGAAACAAACATGGCGCTCTTGAAGTTTAGAAACGCACCATTCTTTGTTGAGGTGGGCTGTTCTGTTGCGTGGGCAGTTTAGTGGCATATCCTTAGCCTTTTTACACGGAGACCAGTGGCACACTCCAGTGCCCCCCGTTGTGATAATAAAATACGCCTCTGGACATTGCTCTTTGTAGGCAAAGTGATGGGCAGTTGGGAATCGCTACTTTGTAAGAAGTGTTAAAGTCACTTCTTCAGTTGGAAGGGAAATAACAAGGGTAGTTTGGAACTCCAGAGATGAGTAGAGTGGTATGATAAGTGAATATCTGAGTCAACGCGATAGACTATTCAGCGCCTTTGAAGTTCTCTATAATAAGTTTGATGGCTGAAAACAGAAATGGGAATTTTTAATGTACATAGGTCAAATGCATTTAGCAACTACAGCATAAAGTGGAGACAAGAAAGGGATATCCATCAAGGTGATGTTTCTACATTCCGCTTTAAGTGGGAAAACGTTAGTTCTAAGTCGATTGGTGGTGATTGGTATGTGTATTGTGACCCCTAGAGCCATGACCAAAAAGACTGCTTGGGGAATACAGTCTGGGACCATAAGTAAGAGGGAATTCTAGAAAATGTTTTAATAATTCAAAGGAAGGTAGGAAAGGAGAAACAGAAAAATGAAAACTAAGCAGGAAAAAAATGATAATAAAATTGTAGAACTAAATTTAAACATATCAATAATTACATTAAATGTGCCTGGTGTGGTGGCACACGCCTGTAATCCCAGTGGCTCAGGAGGCTGAGGCAGGAGGATGGTGAGTTCAAAACCAGCCTCAGCAACAGCATGGCGCTAAGCAACTCAGTGAGACCCTGTCTCTAAATAAAATACAAAATAGGGCTGGGGAGGGGGTTCAGTGGTCGAGTGCCCCTGAGTTCAGTCCCTGGTATCCCCCCCCCAAAAAAAACCCCAAATACATTAAATGTACATGACCTTAACCCAACAACTCAAAGAAGAGTCAGTTGAATGTGCACTAAAAAAAATCCATTTTATAGGTAATGGTATAGGTAAATTAAAAGCAAAGGGAAGGAAACAAACCCATTAAACATTACTATTGAGCCAAAGAAAGCTGGGATGGCTATATTAATATTAAATAAAGTGGAAGTTAGAGAAATGTAATTAACAAGGAGAAAGAGAGATGTTACATAACGACAAAATGATCAAGTCATTAAGAAACCATGGCTCGGCACCCATAGGCTTAATTACTCTCAGAATATGTGGAGCTACACTGAAAATCAATTCTCAAGTAGTGTTGAGCATGTCACCACTTCTCTTATATACTCTTTTTAATTTATTTTTTAGTTATACACAATACTTTTATTTTATTTATTTATTTTTATGTGGTGCTGAGGATCAAACCCAGGGCCTTGAATGTGCTAGGTGAGCACTCTACCTCTGAGCCACAACCCCAGCCCTTCTCTTATAATTGATGGATCATGTTAACAGAAAATCATAAAGTATATTTTAAAAAACTGAACAATATCATCACTCAACTTGAACAAATTGACTTTTACCAATCATTCTGCCCAACAGTAGCGGACAACACATTTTCTTCAATGTCACATGGAACATTCATCACGATAGATCATGTCTTATGCTGTGAAATTAAGTTAAATGAATTGAAATTCTACCAAGTGTGTTCTCTGATCATGATTGAATTAAAGCAGAAATCAATAGAAAGATCGAGAAAATCCTCAAACACTTGGAAACTAAACAACACATTTCTGTTTTTGTTTTGTTTTATTGCAGGGCTGGCAATCAAACCCAGGCCTCCGTATATACTATGCAAGTGCTCTACTACTGAACTACACCCCAACCCTAAACAACGAACTTCTAAATGGCTCATGAGTCAAAGAAAGTTCAAGGGAAATTATTTTGAACTGAATGAAAATGAAAATACAATCTATCAAAATGTGTGTGCAGGGCTGGGGTTGTGGCTCAGTGGTAGAGCACTCAACTGGCACGCATGAGGCATTGGGTTTGAGCCTCAGCACCACATTAAAAAAAAAAAAAGAGTAAATGTACTGTGTTCACCTACAACTAAAGAAAAAATATTTTAAAAAAGTGTGGTGCAGCTAATGTCATGCTCTGAGGAAAATTCATAGCATAAAAATGTATATGTTAGAAAAGGAATGTCATAAGCAGAGTGATGATCTTCTGAGGATGCCTCCAATAATCAGAACTGTGAGGCAGAGTAGGCATAACTTTGTAGGCATAAAAATAAACATACCAATGATCCAGAATTGTAAATGCGTTATGTTACAAAGTGAGGATGATCCAAGTGGCTGATGGAATTAAGGTTGCTAATCAGCTGACTGTAGAATGGGGAATTCTTTTGGATGATCTAGGTACCCAATGATATCAAAGGGTCCTTGTAAATGGAAGGATGAGACAGAAGATAGAATTAGAAAATGGTAGGATGAGAAGATCTGTCCTGATATTGCTGGCTGAGTAGGTAGAGGAGGAAGACGCAAGTCAGGGAACGTGGTATTCTTCAGCAGCTGGGGAAGGCCAAGGGACCCCTTCTCTCCAGAGCCTCCAGAAGAATGGCAGCCCTGCCCACACCTTGATTTTAACCCACTGAACCACGCTTCAGGACTCTGACCTTCAATAAATCTGTGATGTTCGAGCTACTAACTTCGTGGCGATTTGTCACATCAATAATAGGAAATCAATGCAGGAACAAAAGAAAAAATGTAATGACCTCTGTGTTCACCTTCACAAAACTAGAAAAGAAGAGCACATAGAATAGGAAGAAAGGAACGGAAAGGAGGTAAGACAGTGAAGAAACAGAGTTGAAAAGTAGAAAAAGAGTAAAGAAAAGTCAATGAAAGTATCATCGGGGCTTTAAAAGAGATTCATCATGTTGCAACAGCAAACCATTGCTGGGTTCTTCCTCACCCTTCGTGCCTCTCTGAACTGGCATTACTTGTAGCCGAATGCATCTGTAGTCAGCACACAATCAGGGCCAATCCCTACCGTCCTTCATTCAGAACCTGGGGTGACTGGCCCAGGGGAGAGGCTCACTGGAGAGGAAGATGCACAATGTCGAGATGTTGAGTGACATCTAGGTGTGACCGTTTCAAGCTCAGGGTACCTTCCCTGGATGAAGAAACAGGGTTTTCTCATGTATCTGATGGCAAAACATAAGCCGTCCTTAAAAATCTTTGTCATTAGCTGGGCACAGTGGCACATGCCTGTGATCCCAGTGGCTCGGGAACCTGAGGCAGGAGGATCGTGAGTTCCAAGCCATCGTCAGCAAAAGCGAGGCCCTAAGCAACTCAGGGAGACCCTGTCTCTAGTAAAATACAAAATAGGGCTGGGGAGGTGGCTCAGTGGCTGAGTGCCCTGATACAATCCCTGGTACCCGCCCCCCCCCCCAAAAAAAACTTTGTCATTGAGGATCCATATTGCCCCAAACACACAGATAATCATATGACATGGTTTAATTATTAAAATCTTTGTCATTGAGGATCCATATTGCCCCAAACACACAGATAATCATATGACATGGTTTAATTATTAAATTAGCACTAGGCCCTGGGCACACTGCACTGAATGCAATTTTTGTGAAATAGATGGAGACTTCAATGATCCCCTAGTACCCAGTAGCTGTGCGTCTTAAAAGTGGTAATGAGGGCTGGGGACGTGGCTCAAGGGGTAGCGCGCTCGCCTGGCATGCGTGCGGCCCGGGTTCAATCCTCAGCACCACATACCAACAAAGATGTTGTGTCCACCGAGAACTAAGAAATAAATATTAAAAATTCTCTCTCTCTCTCTCTCTCTCCTCTCTCACTCTCTCTTAAAAAAAAAAAAGTGGTAATTTTGGAAGCCTGACTTATTTTCATCAGACATTATGTGAAAAGTGTAGGACACCTGATAGGACTGTTTTTTTAAAGGATTTAGGAAAAGAAACACTGAGGATGCAGAAGCTGGGCAGGGCTCATGAAAGGCCCCTGGGAGTGACCAGAAGAAAAGGGCTGAGGGGACCCTGGGTCTCTAACTTGGTGGCTTGGGTGGAGGAAGTGTGACTCATCCTGGGTGTCTAGGAAACATCAGGGTTTGGAGAAAGCCGATCACGGGGACCGGACGTGCTTTGACCATGCTGCGTGTCTAACGGGGAGCGACCGTCCTGAGTCAGGGGAGTCCGGTGCCCTTCTGAGCATCAGGCGCTGCAGAGACTGACCAGGAAAGTGCTCAGGGGGCCACGGTGAGCTGGCCCCGGCGAGGAACACCGAGGGGGAGATGATGCAGGGGCTGTCCTTGTGCCCTCAGGAAGCCACGGGTGAGGGGCGCTGGGGAAGACAGCAGAGGTGCCTAGGCCCGTGTCAGGGCTTAATTTAGGAGGATGCAGAGCAGAGCCCACTGGGTGACAGCATAGAGACGGCAGGGGACACTGTCTTGGCTGTGGGGGGAGGGGAAGGAGGGGACAGTGGTGGGTGGGGCGTCTTATGGCCAGAGCTGAGCTTACTGTAGGGCCACAGAGGAAACGTGTCCGGAGAGAGAAAGTAAAGCCAAGGAAAAGTTGTGTGTGTGTGTGTGTGTGTGAGTATGTTGTTGTGTGTGTGTGTGAGTGTGTTGTGTGCGTGTGTGTGAGTGTGTGTGAGTATGTTGTGTGTGTGTGTGTGAGTGTGTGTGAGTATGTTGTGTGTGTGTGAGTGTGTTGTTGTGTGTGTGTGTGTGTGAGTGTGTGTGAGTGTGTGTGAGTGTGTTGTTGTGTGTGTGTGTGAGTGTGTGTGAGTATGTTGTTGTTGTGTGTGTGTGTGTGTGTGAGAGTATGTTGTGTGTGTGTGTGTGTGAGTGTGTGTGAGTATGTTGTTGTTGTGTGTGTGTGTGTGAGTATGTTGTTTTGTGTGTGTGTGTGTGTGAGTATGTTGTGTGTGTGTGAGTGTGTGTGAGTATGTTGTGTGTGTGTGAGTGTGTGTGAGTATGTTGTGTGTGTGTGAGTATGTTGTGTGTGTGTGTGTTGTTGTGTGTGTGTGTGTGTGAGTGTGTGTGAGTGTGTGTGAGTGTGTTGTTGTGTGTGTGTGTGAGTGTGTGTGAGTATGTTGTTGTTGTGTGTGTGTGTGTGTGTGTGAGAGTATGTTGTGTGTGTGTGTGTGAGTATGTTGTGTGTGTGTGAGTGTGTGTGAGTATGTTGTGTGTGTGTGAGTGTGTTGTTGTGTGTGTGTGTGTGTGAGTGTGTGTGAGTGTGTGTGAGTGTGTTGTTGTGTGTGTGTGTGAGTGTGTGTGAGTATGTTGTTGTTGTGTGTGTGTGTGTGTGAGAGTATGTTGTGTGTGTGTGTGAGTGTGTGTGAGTATGTTGTTGTTGTGTGTGTGTGTGTGAGTATGTTGTTTTGTGTGTGTGTGTGTGTGAGTATGTTGTTGTGTGTGTGTGTGTGAGTGTGTGTGAGTATGTTGTGTGTGTGTGTGAGTGTGTGTGAGTATGTTGTGTGTGTGTGTGTGTGAGTGTGTGTGAGTATGTTGTTGTTGTGTGTGTGTGTGAGTGTGTTATGTTGTTGTGTGTGAGTGTGTTATGTTGTTGTGTGTGTGTGTGTGTGTGCGCGCGTGTGCGTGTACGTGTGCTTGTGGGCAGATGATGAAGCCTGGCTGGGTGCCTGGGGATAGAGAGGGTGGAGCGGCACAAGTGCCACATGGTGAGGTGGGCCAGCTGGGGCACTGGCGTAAAGCAGAGGAATTAAACAGGAGAATTAAAATGAAGCAGGGGAAGAACGACTGTTTCCTAGAAATAAAATAAAATAAAAAGTGCAGTGTGTTAGTCGATTCTGTGGTGCTGTTACAAAATACCCGAGAAAAGTTGACTTATAGCGATAGAAGTTTTGGTCCATGATCACTTAGCTCCACTGATTTTGGGCTTGTGGTGAGGCAGAACGTCACGGCAGGAGAACATGGTAGAGCAGAACTCTCACCCCATGACTCCTGGAGAGCAAAGGGAGAGATATGAAGGGACTGGGACCAAGGATCTCCTTTAAGGGCACAGCCCTGGCGACCCAACTTCCTCCCCAGGCCACACCTCCTGGAGGTTCCCCCACCTCTCCACAGTGCCAGGTTGAGGACCAAGCCTTGAGCACATGGGGACATTTCAGATTCAAATCCTAGTGGGCAGGATGTGGGCTTTCAGGACGGCAGCTCAAGAGTGACCTGGGGACTAGGGGGGAGTCACCGGTGCTCGGGAAGGAGGGGGTGGCCTCGGGCTACAGCAGGAAGTTTGGAAAGCTTAGAACTCTGCAGTGCTAGGGCTGGGGAGAAATGTGACTATCTTGTCCTTGTCTCCCACCTCAGGGTCATCTCATGCCCTCCCTGCAGTGGGGTGCACCAAGCAGAGGACGAGGGTTCGTCCTAGCACACCAGGCTCTGCTCTGCATGGCTTTCCTGCTTCACGACCTCATGGGCCAAGAGGGCTTCTGGTGCGTCAGCCATTTCATCTGCATTCTAGGCATAGGCAGCAGGAAGGAGAAAGAGAGGAACAAGGTGACCTCCCTCACTTTTAAAGAGACTTCTTGGATGTTCTCCTAACACTTTGGTTTTCCTTTTACTGGCCATGACTGTCACAAGTCCCCACTGAGTGGTGAGGGGACTGAGAAACACAGCTGTTGGAAGAAAATCTGAATGAAGGGGAAGGGGTTTTGCCCATGAGAGGAACCAGGGGCCAGGGCCTGAGTGGGGGCTCAGGGCCTCTCAGCCACACCTGTGTCCCCACAGCATGGGGGTTGGTCTCTCTGCTGACCCAGCAGGGCCCCTTCTCACTGGGGAGGCCCCCTCTGGGCAGCCCGGCCCTGGACCCGCGTTCTGCAGACCCCTGCCTGTCTGGACTGCATCTTGTGCCTCTGGACAGGGCAGCTCTGTCCTTCAGGGGGACTCCTCGCCTGCCATAGTGTCTGAGCAGCCCCCGAGGCTGGTTCAGGCTTTGATCTGATAAGTGCTTTCCACGGGGTTCCTCCGGGGGCTGGAAGTCCTTAACAGAGCCTCGAAGCCTCCAGTAAGACAGGCCTGGTGGCACCCGGGGCAGGGGTGGCAGGGGACAGCAGACCGCAGGCCCCGCCTCCTCCAGCCCAGTCGGATCCTAAGACTCAGATGTCTACATGAAACTTCCAAAAAAAGTCCCCGGAGTTGCTCTGGCAGGAGGAACGTGACTCCACAAGCGCAGTCTTGATGGTTTTTAGAGAGGAACGGAGGCCCAGACACGGCCCGCAAGGGCGCAGAGTCTGAGGTGCTAGGGGGACGTCACCGCAGAAGCCTCCTGAGCGGGGCTCCGGGGTCTCGCCTGTTGGACCTCGTCCTCTGCTCTGGTCTGAGTGCTGCGTGCATTGTGCCAGGATGCGTGCGTGTGTGTGTGTAAATAGCGTGAGTGTCTGTGTCTGTGTGACACTGTGCTTGTGTGTGCAGTGTGTATTGTATGTGCACCTGTGTGTACACGTGAGTCTGCACGCCTGTGTACGGGTGCTTATTGCAGGCATGTGTGTTTGCCGTGTGCATGGGTGTGTGTGCTTGTGTGCATTCGTGTATGTGTGTGTGCCTATGTATGTGCCACTGGGCTTCAGTGTGTGCATGTGTGTGTGTGCACGAGACTGTGCCTGGGTGCAGTGGGTGTAGATGTGCGTGTGTGAATGCGTGGGATGCTTGTGCGTGCCTTTCCACAGGGGACTGGGCTCTGATCTCTGCGGAACCGGCAGGGAAGGGCCAGGAGCAAGGCCAGCTCTTGCTTGGTGGATCTCCTGGGCTTCCCGGCCAGCTCACGGGGTCCAGCTTCCTCAGTGCTCAGTGGCTTCGCAGGTGACAGGCGACGAGTGTCAGATTGCACTTGAGCCCCTGTGTGACCTGTCCATCTCCCTCTAGCTGGCCAGAAGCACCCTGGGCAGGCGGCAGCGGAGGGAGCTGGGGCTGAACCTCCCCTGGGGCCGTTGGGTGGAACCCAGGGGCCTGCCGACCCGGGTGCCTGATGCCGTGGGGCGTTTGCTTGTTGGAGGAAACGTGGGTGTTCCCTTTCTGGGGCTTTGGGAACCGCTCTCGGGGAGCCGGGTCTGACTTTCCCCATGAGAAGACGGAGCTTGTTTCACATGAGAACTTGGGGACTCTGGCCACCAGGCAGGACAAAGTCCACAGCACACGCCTCCCAAGCCCATGACCTTCCTCTCCCCAAAGGCACACGCCTGACCCTTCAGAGGGAAGAATCCTCCAGGGCTGGAGGTGGGGGTGGGTGAGAGGTCAAGGGTGAGCAGTGGGTAAGGCCCAGCAGGACCCCCACCCTCTTTGATGTGGCCCGGGGAGCAGGACCCCCGAGGCTCAGGCAGAGGAGGGGCTGTCTGAGTGGAGCTGGGGACTTGACGCTGTCCCAGCCCAGGTCCCAGGACGCCGTCCGTCCCTGGGACTTCCACCCAGGCTGACAGCTGGCTCAGGGGGGAGTGGGGCAGATGGGAAAAATCCCCACTCACCCTGAAAGGCTGCCCAGGGTCCAGAGCTGTCCCTTGGGCAGCTCTGAATGGGCAGTGAGCCCCGCACTGGGGCATCACCAGGGTCTGACTTCGGGTCAGGGAGTGAGTGGACCGCCCTCCTCCCCCTCCAAGCTGAGTGGTCGCAGAGACTCTGGTCACCCCGGGGTCTCCATTTCCGGAGCTGTGCCTCCTGGACAGAGCTCAGCAGGGCTCCGGTGGCTCCTCCAGCGCTCGGATGGCACTAGGAGCCCCCTGCTCCTCCTCCCCGGGGCTCCTGGCCACGGTCCTGGGACTTCCTACTGAACAACTCTCGGAACCGAGGACCGAGGGGTCGGGTTTCCCCGAGAGGCCAACCACAAGCACAAACCCTCTTTTGTTCTTCTTCTTCTTTTTCTTGAACATTTTGTTAATTTTCAAAATGCGGACACATTTCCAACACTCCAGAGCGTCCCACGGGGCTGTTTGTTTTAATCTAAAAATAACCTTGGACTTGATTGCCACACTGCTGATGTTGTGTGCCTCTGGTGGCTGAGGCCACAGGAGTGGGGCTGGTGGCCAAGTTGACAGCACTCGCCTGGTCACCACGGGGGCCTCCTGCTCTGCTTCAGGGGAATAGGAGCGCCAAATGTCCCTGCTACGCCATCCTCCGGGCCTCTGCAAGTCTCCTTTCCTGAATTCGCTTCTCAAAGTGGCTGCCCTCTGTGTCCTGGTGACAGGACAGGGTGCAGGTAGAGATGCCCGTGCAAGGTCCCAGCAGTGGCCAGCCTGGGCCCAGGGGCTGAGTCCCGGGCAGGGTTCTCTGAGCAGAGGAGGCCTGCCTGGAGCTCTCTGGACCAGAGGCTCCCAAATTTATTTAGTCCTAGGAGGACCCGTGGCAGCATCCCCCAAGAATGTGTTACAAATCCCAATTTGGTCACCCCCTAAATGCATCAGGAACGCCAGGGTGGGACACAGCAATTTGTCAGAGGGGTCAAAACGCAGATTCCTGGGAATGGAAGTGTCCACTGAAGTCCCTTCCCCTTCCTCCCCAGGGTAGCTCTGCAGGGGACCAGGGATCAGGCTCTCTCTCCACCCAGCCACCATCTTGTCAAGCAGCGTGGCCATCGCCCACCACGCAGGGGTTAGGGGTTGGGTCTGCCTTTTCCTCCCAGGCCAATCCCCAGCGTGCAGATCCCGGGGGTCTCAGGGACTCCGAGACCCGGGCAGAGACGAAACACAGAAGTGAATCCCTGGTGGATCTCTACGAATTGAGAGCCAACAGACTTTAGAACTTTGAAACCGCAGAGAGTCAACTTGAGGGTATTGATCGGCTGTGACAGGTAAGTCCTCGGTGGCCCTGGGTGATGGGTGGCACTGTGCTGCCCTGAGCTGACTGGGCTGGTCTGGGATAGCCCCTGACCTCCCCTGTGGCTTTGGACCCTGGGTAAGAGGCCCTCACGCCACCCATCAGGAGTGTCCCCTGGCATGGGCACCGTCGGGCACTGACCTCTCACCGGTGGCTGGTTCGTTCCTATTGATTGACCACGAGTGATGCTCCTGGCTTCGGGCCTGAGTGGCCACTGAGTGCAAAGACACACGCCAGGTGCCCAGGACTGTCCACTTACACCTCAGGGCCACCATTCTTCCCACCCATTTTTTTTTTTAATGATAAATAGGGGGTCAAATGCACATAGCATAGAATTCAGCATTCCAACCACTTCCAGGTCTAAGTTCTCTGTGAGTCCATTTGCATGGATCTAGAGCCTTCCCACTATCTATCTCTAGAAGGTTCTCATCGTAAGCCATAACTGCCATTCCTGCTCCCCGCAGGCCCGCCAGGCGCCACCCTCCCCTCCCTATGGATCTGCCCCGGTACCTCCCACAGCCCGTGTGTTCGCGCCTGGCTCATCTCCCTCAGTGTAATGACTTCAAGGTTCATCGGGGTTGTAGCAAGGGCCAGCATTTCCTCCCTCCATGAAGACCGAGTGGCGTTCCAATAGAGACAGGCCACGTTTTCATTATCCACCATCCGTCAAGGGTCCCTGGGTTGTTTCTATATGTTGATTATCAGGAAAAGTGCTGCTGTGGGTGGGTCTGTCCCGGCCCCTGCTCTCCTGGTGGACCCCCAGGAGTGGAGTTGGTGGATCACATGGGAACCAAACGTGTTCTGAATCATTTTTAAAAGACTGCCATTGTTGGGGCGTGGTGGCCCATACCTGTCATCTCGGCAGCTTGGGAGGCTGAGGCAGGAGGATCGTGAGTTCAAGGCCAGCCTCAGCAACTCAGTGAGGCCCTGTCTCAAAATTAAATAAATAAATAAATAAATCAAGGCTGAAATGTAGTTTGGTGGTGAAGTGCCCCTGGGAGAGACATCAAGAACAGAGCAGGGCAGGGCAGGGCAGGGCAGCCACTCCTCCCCTGGGCCATGAGGGTGCTCATTGTCTTCCATGAACCCCCAAATGAAATGAGGCTGAATGGTCTCTCTGCTGATTGTCGCCACCATGCACCAGTGGTTTTGAATGAGGCCAGGGCCTCCCAACAAGGGCTCCCAGGGTCATTGTTGAACTTCATAGAAGATGCAGAAGCCCAGGGTGCTGAATAAGTACCATACGGCTACCTCCCTGATCCAAGGGGACCCCTTCCGAGACCCACAGTGGACATCTGAAAACGGACCGGGCGGGGTGCTGGACTCTGCACGTCATCCATTCCGACTCCCAGTTAGGCGGGCGGCCGACCCGTGAGCTGGTCTCCAGGGGACGTTCCTAGGGTCCCTGGGGTTCACTCGGGGTGCCATGTGGGCTCCAGGGTCACATCTGTCCCTGGGTTGTGAAATACAGGTGACCCCGGGTCATCAAGACAAAGGACCCGACTCGGGTGACTGCCGTGCTGTCCTTCTCAGGGACTCTGGGCCCGAGGTGGCTTGCACAGTCTCGGGTGCCATCGTTCTGGGCCATCAGGGCCGCTTGTGGTCTGAGCGTGGGGTGGGTGCGCTTCACTCCCGGATCCCTCGGGACAGAGCTACCGTGGAGGAGGGGGAGCATGCACTGCTCACGTCGTCACCCGGGCCAGCCTGTGAAATGGGCCCATGCCCTTCCTCCCCCCCAGGGCCGAGTGGCAGGACTTCTGTCCAGGTGGAGGCTGCACCCAGGGGCCAACTGGGAAGGCCAGGGCACTGTCCCGGGGGAGGGGAGAGAGGAGGGTGGTGTCTGCTGTGGGTGTGGCTCGAGTGTGTCTCCTCAGGCTTCAGTCTCCATGGTGAGGTTCATCAGAGGGTGGGGACCATCCCCCTGTGGAGTTGGAGGTGGGGCCTACGGGAGGTGATACAATTAGATCATGTCATCAGGGTGGGACCCTCATGATCAACTCCTGGTGGCTTTATTAGAAGAGGGAGAGAGACCCCAGCAAACATATCACTGTTGCCATGTGATTCCCTGCACCACCTTGGACTCTGCCAGCAACAAGACTATCACTAGACGTGGGCCCTTGAATCTCTAGGACTGTGAGCTAATAAACCTTTTTTCTTTATAAAGCAGCCTTCCTCTGATACTTTGTTATAGTAATGAAGACAGACTGATATACATCCGCAGAAATGCATGCTCGAAACTTTTGTTTTTATGAAAATGAAATGGTCCCTTCAACAAATACTTACTGAACTTCAACCATGATTGTCCTATTCATAACAGAAATGTGATTCATATGCAGAGCAAATTGTAATGAAAACACAGCTTTGCATTTTTTTTTTCTGTGCTATTCATTTAAACTTTCTCCAGCTTCCCTGTGAGGATGAAGACGAGGCTCATCTCTGACCCATCTATACTCTGTTAGATTATAAACGGTTCTCAGTCATCTGGGGCCACAAGAACAATTCATCTAACTTTACAGGCTACAAGTTGGCAGTGAAAATCTCAGAGGAGATTCTTTTATTTGTCTGTTTTTCTTTGTGGTCTGCACTTCACCTTCCCCAGCTCCTGAATTTGTCCCAGAGCTCCAGGGTGGCTGGAGGGGCCCATGGGTAAAACCCAAGGCCTTCCCTGAAGTGGCCTGCAGGCAGGGCTTGGTGGCTGCCTGTGGCCCCCGTCCTGCTCTTTCTGGAGCGACTTTGGCGGACCTGCCTCTATTCTGACTGGTTGCTGACCACTCCCTCTACAGCCCCAAGTGTCCGTGGTCCTGTGGGGACTGCAAGCTCTTCTTCTATCAGTGGCTCCACGAATAGTTCCCGCAGGACATCGTCAGACCCAGGCTCTCAGGGATCCAAGTCCTGTTCTCAGAGTGGACCTTGGAGGCCCCACCCTCTTGGTCTGGGTTGGCCCCAGGCTTTCCTGGCTGAATCCTCTTGCTGCCCTGAGGAAGAGCGGCTGTGAACTGGCTTCACTACTGTTTCCTGTGGACGTTCTGCGCAGGTGACAGGTGGATCTTATGAGCCAGCTGCATCTGGATGGGACAGGGTTGGAGGCTTAGGTCTTAACATCCTGTCATTTTTGGAGGGAGACGCTGCTGACTGCGAATGGATGTGACCCCCCCCGGGTGTCTGTGCTCGGAGACTAAGGTGTGTGGTCAGAGATGAGGAAGGCTGTGGTGTGGCCACAGGGCTCCGGCTGGCCTTAGAGAGGGACACACAGCTGTGTACAGAGGGACAGAAGGCAGTGACTGGGGAAATGAGGACCCTTGGGGGGACTCCTGGCACAGGACCCTGCCCCTGCAGCCTTACGGGCTCCTGTTGTCCCCTGTGTGATGCCGCACACTGAACACAGGCCGGTCAGGAGACAGCCCGGCATCCTCTGCACCAATTCCGAGCCACACATTTCATACCATTGCTCATGACCGAACCTTGTCCTTTAAAAGCTTCCAGAAGCCAGGTGAGGTGGTGCACACCTGGAATCCCTGCAGCTCAGGAGGCTGGGGCAGGAGGATCGTGAGCTCAAAGCCAGCCTCAGCAAAAGTGAGGTGCTAAGCGACTCAGTGAGACCCTGTCTCTAAATAAAATGCAAAATAGGGCTGGGGATGGGGCTCAGTGGTTGAGTGCCCCTGAGTTCAATCCCAGGTATCCCCCTAAAATAAAAATAAAAACCTTCCAGAATATCCTGAGCTCCTTTGTGTCACTTCAGACTGTCTGCTTTTATTAGGAGAGCTGAGTGCCTGGCTACTTTCATAGGTGGACATTCCAAGGTGCATGGGCTATGACTCCCCAGATTTAAATCAAGGGAAGGAAACATTCGAGAAAACAAAACAGCTTTACCTTTGTTCTCCTGCCCCTGACTTCTTATTCCTCTGTTTAATTATTATTGTTGTTGTTTTGGGGAAATGGCTTTGAAGTGTCTTGGAGCCTGGAGGTGGGAAGAGGGTGGACTCCCCGTCTGGGAGCCGTCGTCCCCCCCTGAGCGCAGATGGAGCTGGTCGCTGGTGACAACAGCAGCCCATGTAGCGGAGGCCTGGCCTTTGATGTGTGAAGATGAAACATCATGTCAGGCTAGAGCCGCAAGCTCGACTGAAATGTGAGAATAGGGAAGCCTGATACCTTGGGGCCCAAAGCTCTATAAAGATAAAAATCGGGTTATTAATGACGGTTTCCAGTTTAAAAAAAAAATGAGGTCTTAAGATGTGTTTGCTCCACAGCTGTGGGCAGACGCCCGCTGCAGACACGTGTGGACCACATGCGCGCAGAGGGGAAGGCCGGCCCCCAGCTCCACACTCTCGTCCTTCCCAGGAGGGGCTCTGCAGCTCTCAGCTCTTGGGGGACCCCCGGTCTTCCTGGGATCTCTGCATGGTGACTTTTTTGGCTGGCCTCAGGAACCCGGATGTTGGGTTCCCAGCTGGTTTCGGTCCCGACCTGGAGGCTGCTGGTGGTGGGGCGGTGGAGATGTCTGTGTGTCTGTCATCTGGTGAGAAAGGAGCAGCTCCCCGTCTGGCACTTCAGTGGCAGGTTAGGAAAAAGTGGGATGGGGGACTCAGATGGGAACAACCCCCAGAGGGTTCTGTGGCCCTCCCTGAACCTGGGAGGTCCCATCCAAAGTGCCTTCTCCAGAGGGCTTTGTCCTCTCTTCAAACAAGAGGACTATTACACAGGCAGGAAAACCTTGCTGAAGTGGGAGATTATTTGACTGAGTTCAGCTTCAGACGGTGGTGTGACTTGGGACAATGGCTCTTGTATTCAGGCCCAGTTTCCTCAGCTGTAACTGGGGAGGGCGTCTCATTTAACAACCGCAGCACAGCACTCTGTCACTCTAACGCTGGAGGCAGCCATTCACACCTCAGTGTAAAGTAGCCACCAGATCACT
Source organism: Spermophilus citellus (assembly GCF_964194105.1). Classification (NCBI taxonomy): domain Eukaryota; kingdom Metazoa; phylum Chordata; class Mammalia; order Rodentia; family Sciuridae; genus Spermophilus; species Spermophilus citellus. The sequence continues at coordinate 2,537,048 of NC_138198.1, read as the reverse complement.
TGTCCCAGATGATGGATGGGATGACCCGGAAGTTTCCAAACGTGACGCTCTCTCTGGGCTGGGGGGGTCTCGGGGAATCCTGGTCAGGCGGCAGGGGGCTCTGGGGGCTTGGCTGGAAGCTGTTGTGAAGGACAGAGGAGGGGCTGGGAGACAAAGTACAGGTGCTGGGTGTGGGGTCCTTCCTCCTTGGAGCTCCATTTGTCTTTGATAAGGAAACAGAAGTCCCCAGAGGTGGCTGTCATGTGCGTCAGGACCTGGACCCCGGCCTTCTGACTGCAGGCCAGACACTTCACGTGCTCCTGGATTCAGGCAGCTGCAAACCAGGGTGGAGCCCTTCTCGGCCACAGGGAAAGGCCACCTGGATAAAGAAGGGGTCCGCCCAGAGGAGACCCACGGACCCCTGAAGGGTCTTTTGAGAGGTCAGGGCCCAGGCAACAGCCACTTCACATCCACCCGGAGGGGCTCCCTGCTCTGTCTCTGGTCATCAGCGGAAGAGACCAAGGACTCCATTGCCCGTGAAGGTCACCAGAGTCCCCGAGCTGAGGGTGGCCAGAAGCCAGCCTGGCCTGTGGGGATTGGGGTGCCCGTGGTCCCCTGGTGGCCGCCCTCACTGATGGTCCCGTCCTGGAGGTGATGTGTGAGCTCTCTGGAAAGCACAGAGCAGAGCGGTGGAAACTCAGTTCCATGTGTCCTGCGCGTCCTGCGCCTGGGTGGGCTGCCGGCTGTGCCTGGAGCGGCAGGCATCGTCCCCAGCTGCGTCTTGAACACGTGCCTGCTGCAAAGGTCCTCCGCAGAGACAGGCACCGAGCAGACCCCGGGGGGAGCCACCTCCAGCCCCCACGCCCCAGGAGGACACGGCCTTTGTGTGTGCCAGTCCCCTGGGGACGTGGGAAGGTGAGCGAGGACTCAAGTGCCACTTGCTAGGCGCTGGTGACTCATCAGGAGGAGAGAGGCGCCCGGCAGTTGGAGAGCAGGAAATGTGGGCTGTGTGCTTCCTCTGGGTTGGAATCGGACCTGCTGAGGGTTGAGTTTGCTTCTCTGTTAACAAAACCGTGACCTATGTGAAGAAAGGAGGTCTGAGTGCCGGGCCCCTCGAGGTTGGCCTCAGTGGGTCTGGATGAAGTCCTGGGTGCAGGGACTTTGCAGAGCTCCCCAGGGACGCCCTGAAGGGAGCCAAGCTTGAGAATCTCAGCCTGACTCCTGACATTATAAGTGACAAAGAAACAGAGATGGACCGCGTCTGCTGTGGCCCACTGTGTGGCTACCCCTCCACCCTCCCGTCAGGGTCCGCGGCTGGAGGAGAATTTCATCCCAGCCAGGAATCCGGGTCATTCTCTAAGGTCTAGGCCAGCACCTAGAGCAGCACTCAGCCCGGCTCAGGAAGTCTGGCCTGTTTTTTTGGCCAGCCACGAGAGCATCTGTTTCTCCTTAGGAAGACGCCTTACCTGAGCCTCACCTTAGGGTCTGAATCCAACTGTGCAAACCAAGTCTTTGTGGCGACTTCCACTGTGAGACCCCGAGTTGGAGGGAGAGACCTTCATCTGTGCAGAAGTGGGTTAGGATTGTTCTAAAACTCTTTCATGTCCGTTGAGACAGAAAACACACACTGTGCGTGTGCACACGCACACACCACGCCCTAAGAGTCCATCCCTCCTAGGGCACGGAGATACTGCACGAGACATCAATCTGGGAAAACTCTCGCTGTCTGACGTACTGACTGATGGTTTCATGAGGAGTCGTGGTCACAGCCCTGGACCCCCAACCACTCAGAGCCGGGCACTCACCTGTCAGACTGGAGGGAGGTGGTGCTGACCCTGCTGGTCTCTGGGGGTTCATATTAAATCTCCAGCTGGAAGTTTTCATGCGTCGAAAGGGAGCCACAGGGTGATCACAGAGTGTTCTGTGGACACTGGCCATGCCACAGTGGACTCTGAGCAGGATTGCCCTCTGGAGTGACCTGGTCCGTGTGGGTGCTGGGACTCACCCTCCATGACACTCACCCTACTGACATCCGACCTCAGCTGTGACTCACAGTCCTCCGTGGTCCTCCCACCTTCCCCTGATGCGTTACTACCCACCAGGTCACAATTTTGACCTTCCGGGAAATTGTACCTGTGGATTTCCTCATCTTAAAAAATTGGAATTCCAGAAGGCAGGCATAGCGGGGGACATTTTGCATTCCAGCACAGTCCAAAAGTGTGTCTGGGACTGCACAAAACTCTATGCAGCTCCACCCTCAGTCACCTATAGAACATTCTGACACAAGAAGTTGTTTCTGGGGACCAGGTCTGCTTCCAGACACCTGTGGACTTGGGAAAGTCTTCCGTTACGACCGACCGAGTCCTTTCTCTTCTCCACTTGAGTCTTGTGGGTTAGTCGCACGACCAATATGGCAAACTTGCCGATTTCCCACTTGCTCTGGAACGGTGACAATGCATTTGGCCTCAACGGCCCGGCAGCAACGGCTCGATTGGGGCACAGCGTCCCTTAAAATCACCATCACCCTAATTTGGGTTGCCAGTTTTCCAACCTTGGCTTTTAATAGTATTTGATATCAGCTGGGGGACCTACGGCCCAAGATAGACTCGCTTTGCAAAAATAAATGCCCATTTAGTTCAAAATAGCAGCATTTGCTCTGTGAACCACGTATCTGGCCAAATACGGAAAGAGAGCGGCTCTTTGCCAGGGCTGCTCTGGGCCTTGGGACAAAGCGCTCTTTGTGATCATCCCGGTCGGAACGTGTTCTTCTGGGTGCCACATTTCCACTTTGCGTAGGTCTTTCATCTCTGCAGCCACCAAAGCCCTGGGCAGACGTCCTCCCCCCATGGTCTGAGGTGACAAGTGCAGTTGGGGTGGGTTTTCCGAATGAATGAGAGTCTAGAAAGAGGAGGTCCTTCTGCCAGGCACATGGCAAGGAGAAAAAAGGGGAGAGAACTGGAGACGGGGGACTTGGCTTCCTGCTGGGGCAGCCACCCCCCAGCCCACCCCCCACAGCGCATCCTGGCTCCTGAGAACCAACGTGAACCCAGGTGGCACCAGAGATGAACCACGTTCAGGCCTGAGCAGAACCGGGGTGGGCACTGTGCGTCTGGGCCCTGGGCGAGGCTGCACGTCCTTTCTCAAGCTCATTAGAGACACCCTCTCCCTTTGCACAGCACAGAGCCATTTCATGTGCCGTTTTCAATTCATCCACGATGCCACTCCAAAGGCCTGGCGACGACAACGCAGGGTGCTGGTGGAACTGGAGTCTGCCCCCGACCCACCGCAGTTCTGGGGACAGCCTCACTCTGAGCTCCGGATCAAGGAGAGGGACAGGAGCGAAGCCGGACCCTGCTTTGAATGCTCGGTCTGGCTGTGCCTCTGAATGTGCGCGTGGCGTTCATCCTAGGCCAGGAGGAAGAGGAAGGTCAAGTTGGGCACTTTGATGTTGCATTTAAAAAAAAGTAGAGGAAATCAAACGCAGACTTCTGAAATATTAGCAACCCCAGGGTCTGCGAGGCGTTGCTTTTAAGTTGTGGAAAAGATGATCCGAGAAAACCAGGGACAGGAGGATCCTTCTCCTTGGGCTAATTAACATTTCCTTTCTGTCTTCTTCCTGCTTTCCCACGGCTCCCCCGGGTGGGGCACCTCTCCTGCCCCGAGGCTGGGCTGACCCTGACGAGTGGCTGCCGAGGGCTGGGGCTTCCGCTGGAGTGGGTCTGTGGGAGCAGGGGAGACTGTCCCCGTCCCTCTCCCAGGGGCTCTGGTGAAGTTCTGGGAGCCTGCAGGAGCAGGTTGTCTGTCTGTCTGTTTACCTTGGCATCCCAACCCCTGCAGCCTCGTCTTCTCTGTGTGAAAAACGCTCACAACATGCTTCTGCCTGTGTCCGCTTCTTGGAAAGTGTGATACTGTGGCTGCATCGACCTTGTACAAAGACCTCTGTGTTGGCTGAGTGGCGAGGGGACCTTCCTGTGACTGGGTTTCCCAGGAGTTGCATCATGCTCCGGGGGCACGAGGCAGGCATGGGAAGCTCAAGGGGGGTCAGGTCCCTGGGGAAAGGTGCAGAGCGGTGGCTTCTGAGTCAATACTCTTTTCAGCGTGTGCCCAGTTTGCAACAGAAAAAAAAAGAGTGTGTCCAAAGGTGGGTGAACAGTGAACTTGGGGATGTCACTGACCTGTCAGGAAGGTCAAAACCTCCGTGTCAGTCATAAGACTGCTGGGTGTCTGGGATGGTGGCTCAGGGGACGATCTGAACTGACCAGGCATGGGTTCTCCATTAATTGTTGCCATAGTCTATTTTTTTTTTTTTGTTGCTATAAGAAAACACTGGAGACTGGGAACGTTATAAAGGAAAGAGGTTTATTTCGGTTCATGGTTGGGGAAGCCCAAAGGTGTGGCTCTGGAATTGGTTTCTGGTGAGGGTCTCATGGTGAATGGCAGCACTGGGGGGATTGTGTGAGAGAGTGGGAGTTCACATGGAGAGAGAGAGAGAACGAGCAAGAGAGTTTGCTCTTGAGGTTGCTCCTTCCGTCCCTGGAGACCTCCTCCGGTCTCACCTGGAGAGAGTAACCTGGTCGCTGATGAAGGTGGCTCCTTCACGACCCCAAGTGTCCCTTAAAGGCTCTCCCAGACTCCTTCAGCTCAACACTGTGGAACTGGGGACAGAAGCTTCCCCAGATGTTTTTGGCAGGGGACGAGCCACACCCAAACCACCCCACACCTAAACCACAGTGGTGGCCGAGAGGAGGCCACCGGGAGTCAGAATCCAGGAGCGGGGGTCAGGGAGCCCTCGGAGCCAGCTCCACAGCAGCACATGTCCCCGGGCTGGGAGGACACCCTCCTGCCGTGCTCTTCCCAGGAGACCGAGGCCATCCAAGGGGCTCAGGGCGGGAAGGATTCTCTTCCATGAAAGCCAGACTTCACTGAGAAGTGCTCACCTTTCCCCAGCTCCAGCCCCAACATGGGGGCCTACCCAAGAGGTCCACCTGGGGTCATGGCTCTTTTGGTACCTAGACACTCGTGAGGTCCCCTGGCTGGACAGCGGCCCATCTTCATTCTGTGGGCAGCTGTTCTTTGACCCAGGCCTGTGTGTCTCACCTCTCCACTCCCATCGACTTCAGTGTCTGCCGTGGAGAGTGCAGGACCAGCAAGTACCTGGGGTGAGCAGAGAGGCCAGCCCCTCTCGCTGGGAGACCAGCATTAAGGAACAGATGTTGTCTGTATCAACAGCCACCATTCCTTTACCCCGGGGTGAACACTTTTGGAATCATCCCTGCGATGCACACATCCTTCTTCCGTGCTAATGGATCAGGAAACGGAGGCTCGGAGAAGCTCATGGCTCATCTGAGCTCTGTCTCACTCTGAGTTACTGGAGGAATTTTTATTCTGATTCAGCGCATCACCAGGCGTCACGGGCTGCGAGTTGGAAAAGGAGCACATCCCTTCCCTTCTGAATGGTCCTTTGAAATGGGTCCTGGAACTAGAACTCAAACCTCCACTGTGTGAATTCAGAACTTGGATCATGCAGTTGATACCTCAAGGTGCCCACCCTGAGGCTCGATTCTGCAGCAACCCAGACAGCGCATGGGGTACGTCCCCAGGAGCCCCAAGTGCACTGAGATGACCTGTGGCGTGCCCAGTATTTTTAGAAAGAAGGGGAAAGGCAAAGAGGAAGTGGCCCAAGGACTGAACCTGCGACCTGGCCCATGGAGACGAGCGCTCTACTACTGAGCTACACCTTCAGCACAGGGACTTTTATCTCAATGAAGAGCCCAGAGCCTCTGGGGGGTCACATGGCTACGAGGAGATGTTCATGCTCAGGATACCCTTGATGTAATAACCTACGTTTGTTTGAGTTCATTTCAACAAGAATTGAAATGGAAAAGTGTGTTGGTTTTCTTTGTTTTGTGACTATAGCTAAATACCTGGGGCAGGGTAGCTTTATAAAGAAAAATAGTTTATTTATCTCACAATTTGGATGTTGAGAGTCCACCCAGCATGATGTAGCTCTGGTGAGGGCCCCCTTGGGCGGTATCACCTCATGGCAGATGGCCATGGCAGGAATGTGTGCAAGAGCTAGAGGCCACGTTGGGAAACAGGGAAACTTGCTGGGGTTTCAAAATCTCTTCCAAGAGCATTATCCCCAGTGACCTAAAGACCTCCCACTAGGCCCCACCTCTTAAAGGTCCCTCCTCCCGATATCAACCTACTGACAACCAAACTCCCAACACATGAACCGTGGAGGAAAATCCACATTCAAACAAAAAACAGACAAATTGCATAATTGCCACTTAAAAAGACGATGCATTGGCCAGAGTCGGCAATGTCTCGCCATTGCATTTGGATCAGTGTGGGTTTGCAGGGGATGGGCAGTTTGGAGGCAAGTGCAGGGGCAGTGCAGGTCATTTGTCCACTTTTCCTGCGAGTCTAGATGACAGCACCCCTGTGTTTGGCTCCCAGGACACGAGGACATCCCCAGGCTTGCTCTGCACCCCTGAGAGACACTCACAGGGTGGATGAGCCACAGTGGGTGCCCTGGGAGCAGAAGCTGGTTCTGATGCAAAGATTCGGTGGAGCCTGGATAAATCAGCATCTTAACTTTGGTTCACAGTGACTAACGTGAGACGCTGGTGCACCTTTTCTCCTTCACGCCAGAGATTTACAGGATGAAATAAGTTAGAAGATGGCCGGAGAGGACAGGCAGGTATCAAAAACAGAAGCAGCTTCGACATCCACCATAGTGGAAATTAACGACAAATTGACACTCCACTGTCACAGCCGTCCTTCTGTCCTGGCCTGGGTAACAAGGCAGGCAGAGCAACATGGCGGCTGCTTAGTACCATCAGGAGGAAACGCCAACCGAGCTTGCCCCACGTCTGGAGTTCTGTTCAGTCAGATCCCCTGGTTGTTTGATGAACACCGTAGACTTCTGTTTCCGTGTCATTTGACGTGTGGCAGGACTGTACACCACATGGCAGCAGATGAATCGGTACCTCCCAAATGAAGACTCGGGGAAGACATGTCATGCCAACCCTGTGTTAACCCACAGAAGACAAAGCCACACTTTTATTTTATGTCATTTCTTGGAGGTGACCAGACCTTTGATCACATCTGGTTTTAGGTAGACATATTAACAAATGCCAGCATAAGAAGAATGAGGTTGTCCACGTGCAAACCAGCTGCCGGTCCATTGAGAATCACTCTCGGGTGCCATGAGCGTGGAAGGTACCGGTGTAGGGAGCCAGGCTACTGATGCACGTGGAAACACAACCTTGCACCATCAGGGTGGAGCTCCGTTGTGGAAGCCACCCAGGGGCTTACCACTCACTGGCCACTCCAGATCTCGAACAAAGAGAGCCAGATGAAGGACCAGGGCGTCCACCTACCTCAGCGGCAGGGGAAGGGGGCCAAGAAATTCAGCCAGAGGAGAAAAGCAGCTGAGAAGGTCTTGGGAGAGAGTCTAGGACTCAGATGACCAGAGAAAAGGTCCTCAGGGAAAAAGAGTGGGTGTGGGGGGTGACAAATGCTGAGTGTTTGGGGACTCAGCTACTGCCCAGGGAACCCCGAGGTGACTGAAGGAGAAGCTCTGTGAGGAAGTAGAGGAAGTAAAGGAGACCCCAGGGACACTCTGGACACCCGAGGCTCGGGTGAGCTTCGCTGGTTGGTCCTACGTGGACGTGCCTACCATCCTGAGGGCTCAGAGACTGTATTCAGACCTCTCCAAATGTCACCCTCTGCGCCTGTTCATGTGGCTGGTTCTGAATGATGTCCCTTCCAATAAAGCTCTGACAGTAAGTGTGGGGCTTCCTGTGCCCTGTGAATTATTCTAGTAAGTGATTCACCTGGAGAGGGTCATGGGGGACTCTTGGATTTGCAGTCACATGTGCAATGTCTTGGCTGGGCACAAGATCACGAGCCACTCACAGCTTGGTAGATTCAAACAGCAATCTTTATTCCCGAACTCACACCGGCCTCTACACACACGGTCTGGGGAAATCCAAGTTCTGCCGCCGCCCAATTCACCTACTCCACGAGGCTCTTTTCCCAAAATACTTTCTGAATCTCACGAGAACTCAATGGGAACTCAGGCAGCAGGAAAGCCCTATTTCCAGCAGCAATAATCTTCAACCTCTAACTTCCCTAAAACCCATATTGTCTTAAACCGGGAACGCCTTAAACTTGTCTTAAACCGGGAACGCCCTAAACCCAAGGAGCGGGATACTTCCTCAAACCTGATCAGCTCTAAACCCGGATCCGCCCTGGTCCTTGAGCAAGGTCACCTGACGTGCAATGTCAACAGCGAAATTCCAAGGCAAGTCCATTTAACATGGGGTACGCTGGCAAGGAAATTTCGATGCATCATTCCTACTTGGCAGTGGCCCTCAGCACACATGGTCAGAAGGGCGGGTGGCCTGGGCATCTCTGAGCTGGTAGCTGGTAGTCTGAGTGGCAGGAACCCACCTATGAACTTGACCTAACTCTGCATGGCTAATGCCAGGGTTGCACTGTGGGCCGGTGAAACCTGGGCACCTGTTTGTGCCTGGTGTCCAATCTCGTGTGACAGGTGCCCATCAGCCTACGGGAGAATAAGCAGCGAATTAAGAAGTCAAAGTGGCATCCTGCAGGGTTCTGGCCAGCGGGAGGGTAGAGACTTCCATTCTCCGTGACCCCTCAACGTCTTAGCACTTCTTGCTCCCAGAGGATCACGGGAGCTGAGCCAGGTGGGGTTTGGGGCCCAACAACCTCCCTCCTTGCTGTTGAGTCCCAGGATGGCTTTTCTTTTCTTTTTCTTTTTCCTGCAGCCTACACTGGTGTGTCACTTCCTGACAGAGTCGACCTAGAGAGCTCTTCGAATGTCTTTGTCATTGTTCAAAGTCCTGCAAAGAACAGAGTGTCTCAGCCCATCTCCACGCCTGGCTTCTTGTTCTGTCCCTCTCTGCTCCCAGCCAGCCCGGAGCGCAAGCCGACTGTGCAGAAGAGGGATGATCAGATACCAGCGTTGGTTCTGAAACTGCCTCTCCGGAACGTTCACGCACATCCTCAGCCTGACCACCTCCCTCCTCTGCTGTTTATTGTTCTCCCACTATCAAATGCTCCCCCAGCTGTGGCAGCCCAAGTTCAAAGCCGGCCCCTGGCAACAGAGTGTGTCCTTGGAGGGTTTTCCGCAGAGCTGATTAAGGCTGACGCGTGGCTCTTGCCAGCAGCTGCCCCCTCTGTTGGGTTCTTCAAGGCAAATCAGAATCTGCCCGAGAGAAATCATAAATCTTAACATTGCACCGTGCTGTCAGCCTTGGGCCGCGCAGACTTGCTTCTGCAGAGCCAGGAGAGCCAGGGTGGTGTCCCCGGGAGGCCCTGGCTGAGGGTCTTGTGTAGTCTATCCTGGGCAAGGCCGAGGCCTGCAGGGTGGTGAGCAGCCCGGCCCTGACCTCACGGCAAGCAGCCTTGATCTCCTGTGGGCTACCCGACTCCACAAACTGACAAGCAGTAAAGAATGACTCCCGCGTGGGAAGCTGGGGACCGGGTAGAGAGTCTGTCAGAATGGAATTTTCGGGGTCAGACGTAGCTCACTGAAAACTGCAATTAGTGGGCAGACAGAAAAGCCTCGTCAGCTGGGGCCTGGCTTGTTGTGCATCTGCTGAGCGGTGCTCATCGCCTCATGGAACAACACAGAGGCGGGACTCGGGGCCAGACACCTGATGTGCCCCCTGCGGGGACCGCCATGGCCAGACCCTCTGTGGAGATGGTGTGGGGGGAGATGGGGAGGTCCCAGGGAATCGCCTGGCCCAGATCAAGCTCCTGTCTGGCTGCAGAGGCAGCTGCCCAGGGTGGCCGTCCCGTGGGGTGGCCTCCACCAGCCCTGGTCCCTGAGACACGGCGCTGCAATTAGCCATGACAGCTTCCCCCGGATGCGGGGAGGGGGAATTCCAACTTATTGTCAGCGGTCATTAGTGGAGAAAGTGCTCAGCCATGATTCCAAGAGGGGCCGCCTTGAAGACACTGGCTGTGTCTCTCCCCTCTCTAAATTCCGGAAGTGAATTTAAAGCACAGAGGGTCCTGGTGGCCCGTCACTGGGATAGGTGACATCCTCCAAGGTACTCACTGTGTATTTCACCCTCCGTGGAGGGGGGGGCAGGGCTGTGCTCGCTCACTTTGGACCCAGGCAGGCATTTGCTGCCATCTCATTCAAGAGGATATGGCAGAGGTGACCGCCTGTGCCTTTTATCACTAGATCCTGAAGTCCTTCCAGTTTCTGCTTGGTCTCATGGCTCTTTTGTTCTTGAAACCCAGCTGCCATCTTGTGAGGAAGCCCAGGCCACAAGAAGAGGCCACGTGGAGGTGTCTCAGCCCAATTCAACAATCAGCATCGACCTCCAGACCTGAGGGACAGGCCTTCAGAGTGCCCACAGAGCAAAGCAAGCCCTCTGCTGCTCCCTGGCTTGGCCTCCTGGCCCACAGGAACCTCGAGCCACATAAAGGACGATCGTCGTGTGAGCATCCGAGCGTGGGTAACGTGTGGCACCGAAGGGACTCTAACTCAGGCCTCTTATCTAGTGGGTGCCCGCTGACCACATGCTTGAGGGTGACTTCCTTTTGTACGTTGTTAAAGGATAACGTCCAGAGCCCAGTGCAGGGCAGGGATTCAGGGTGGCTTTTTTTGGCTCCATAGATAGTTCTCCAAAGTGAGGCAGCAGTCAGGTCTGTCTCTGGGGAAATAATTAAAGGAAAAGCAAACAGTAGGGGTGGGCAATCTCCGAGGAAACAGCACAGATACACGAGTCCGGTACAGAGAGGGGACAGTGCAAAACTCCTCCAGTGTGATTTCTGTTTTTCTAAATCCTGAGTATTTCTCGGCTTCATGCCGGGACAAAGGGACAGGATTCCTCGTTGCAGTTTCCAGGTCTTTCTTTCTTTTTTCCCTCCAGGATCAAGATGGAAACTGTTCCAGCTTTCCGAGGCAGGGTCTGGCTGCCTTCTTGTAGTCCATGCTTCCGGCACGAATCGATTTCCTGGAATGGGACCTGGAAGTGAGAAGAAGCATTCGAAGCATCCGACGCCCGGGCACCGACTGCCCCAGGAGCTTGACGTTTTTCTCAGCTGTACCTCTCCGTCGTCACGGGCTTGGATGTTGTGGGTGCTCCTAGAGATGACGACACTTCCTTCCCCATCCAGCCCCGATGGAGTGACACCTGGAACAGGGATAATGGCTACATCCCCACTCGGAAATGGGCTGAGAGTCTGACTTGAAACACTCAGATCATCAGCCAGGCATTAGGCTAGGACAGCGGGAGTCTGGGTGCTGAGCCCCGCGTGTGTCGCCATCCCCGGGTGACCTGGGATTCGGCCACATCTGGCAGCCGCGGACAGGTGAGGGGCTCCCTGCTTCCAGGAGCTGGAGACCCAGTAGGACTCTGTGGGAGACCTCTGCTTTGCTGAGTTGCAGCTGAGGTGTCCCAACATAGGACCTGGAGCCTGGGCTGCCCCACGGGAGTCCGCAAGCTCCTCTCTGCCCTGGGCCCCCTCCGTGAGGTTGCTCAGTGGGGACTGGAGCCCAGGCTTGCCCTTCAGCCGATGGCATGACGGTGAGCCTCCAAGCAGCCGCCCCCGTCCATCTTCCAGAGCAGGGACTGGAGTCTGTCCTGGGGGCTGACGCTCCTTTTCTGGGAGGTGCCTCCAGGAGAACTCAGCAGGAGCCGGCTCAGGTGGCCACGTTGAGCTTGGCTGGGGCTCAGACACATGGGGAAGGACATCTCCAGACTCCACCGGGAGGAGCCACCTGGCCAGGAAGAGGGTCTCACCTGGGAGGGCCACCAGCGGGGGTCACCACGGTGGCCCTCTCTCCAGGGCCACGCGTCACAGAGAGCAGTCAAGTCCTGGTGGCTGGAGAAAAGACCCCAGAGCGTGCCATAGGAGAGCAAGGCTAGCCCCAGGGACAGCCAGGAACCCCAGGTGTGAGATGTGGGCACACAGATGGCTCTTTCTGGGCATTCTGCTATGTCAGGTGCAGAACCCAGGACTGTGGAGTGAGGTGGGGGAGCAGGAAGGAGGGTGGGTGGGGGTGGGAGGAGCGAGGGGGAGGAGGGATGAGGAGTGGGGGTGGAAAGGATGGGGAGGAGGTGGGGGGAGTGGATGGAGGAGGTAGAAAGGGGGTTGGGACATGGCGTGGGGGAGGGGGCTGGGAGTCTGCCAGCCTGAGTCCTAGGCAGGTGGGGCGCCCTGGGCTCCTTCCTGCTCTGATGTGCTGTGACATCTTGCTTTTTGGTCTCTAGTGCCGAGGAGAAACACCCACCCCCGGGGAAAGCCATTGCAAACCCCTCAGGACAGCACAGGTGGAAACAGAATGTGCACTCTGGAACACGCCCCTGCTCAGGGAGGCGGGCTGGCAGGAGGCACGGAGGCTGAGTCAGCACTAGAGGACTGCAGCCTCCACCCCCGGAGCTGCACCGGGTCTCCCATGGAGCCCAACCGCGTCTCCAGCTCCTGAGCGGGGAGCTCCTCACTTGGCAGGGGGCTGGCTGTGCACAGGTCCTGAGCCAGGTCTGTAGTCCTCAGGGTCTGCACCGCAGGCTGGTCCAGGGTCTGACCAGTTCTGTCTGCATGTGGTTCTGCCCTCCCATCTGGGTCCACAGGATCCCCAAGGGAACCCCCCCCCCCGCCTCTTTCAGCCTGTCAATCCCCGTTGGAGACCACCTCAGGACTCATGGGATCTATTATATTATCAAAGTCTCCTCTGCAGGGTCAACGTCCCTTGCTGGGTGGAGGTCGAAGCCTCTGGACACCTGGGTGTTGAGCTCAGTTCCCCAGATGGGAGGCAGAGAAGGGTCCCAGAAAATTAGTGTGGGAAAAGGAGTAGGGGGAAGGGCTTTGGGCCTCAAGCCTTCGAGCCCCTGGAAGGCTGGGATGCATTTATGTAGGTTGGCAGAGACTTCCCCGGAGCCCAATCAGGCCATGGATGCTTGGCATTCCATAAAGGCCAGCACATTCCGGAAAGCAGCTGCTGAGGGTGTAGCCGCGGCCACTCTGGCCCCTGGCCAGCACATGATCAGGGATCTGGTGGAGCTGCCCCCTGACCTCCTGGTCCGGCTGAGCCCTGGGAGCCGGATGCCGGCTTGAGCTGCAGTCATGTCGGGTGGAAACGTGGCTCAGGGCTGCACCTGGTTAGAACATGCTCCTGGCCTGTCCCTAGTGAACAGGAAGCTGAATTTGTCACAATGCAGCTGTGCCTGGTGAGACGGCCCTGGTGGAGGACCTGCGGCTTCCTGGTACTGCACGGGGCCAAGGGCTTTTGGTGGATGAAGCTGCTCCTTTGCCAGGGTTTCCAGCACAGACAGAGTAGCCCTGCTTTTTTCTTCAGATGGCCACTGGTCCACATGGCCCTGCCCAGGGCATGGCATTTGGGGCATCCTGTGACCTCTCACATACTCAGCAGGATGGTGTCCACTTGGCTGGGTTACCAGGTGCCCAGATATTTGGTCAGACATTATTCTGGGTGCATCTGTGGGTGTTTCTGGGTGAGGTTAACATTTGTGTCTGTAGACTGAGAAAAGCATGCGATCCTTCCCAGTGTAGGTGGGCCTTGCCTAACCAGTCGCCACTATTGCTAAAACAGTGTTGGAGGAAGAGGGGACCTCTTCTGCCTGGCCACCTGGGCCGGGACATCAGTCTTTTCTGCCCTTGGACTTGAACTGAAATATTGTCTCTTCCCAGGTCTCTGCCTGCTCGCCTGCAGACTGGAACCAGCTGCAGCTCTTCTGGGTCTCCAGCTTGCACACAGGAGCCAACTCCTCTTTCTTTAGATACATGTCCTCTGGGTTCTGCTTTTCTAGAGATCCCTGATTCACACGCTCAGTAATTTCCATCACTGAGATTCATGGCCCTTGTCCCTGCTCCCTGCAGGAACTCGATAAGAAAAAACAAAAGGGTTCCCCACGTTCATGCATATCGACAGGCCCAGTTCCTGGGTGTCCCCAGGAACTTCTGCCTCTCCCCGCAGTGGGCACGCTTTCCACGGGCATCTGCTGCAGGTGCAGGCAGGCGGGGAGCACCCTGGGAGGGCACCTCTTTGTGCGTAGGGCTTCCGAAGCAGCTCAGACCCCACTCTCTGATGACGCCTTCTGTTAATTCAGAGTTTTGAGGAGAAGCCTAAAATGCTCGGGGGGTTGAAAACTTTGGGATGTGCTCAGACGGAGGTCCAAAGAGTCCTTTCACACTCGTCCTGGGGGGTCTCCTGCGAGCTCAGCCACGTGGCTTCCTGGAGATGGGGTGGGGGAAAGAAGAGAAAGATTGGGGTGGACTCACACGTTTATTTTCAAGAGGTGCTCATGCATGGTGGGAGAATGAGCTGAAAGGTCTAGATAAACCAATCCAACAACAGAGTCTGTCATTTTCACCTGTCAGTGGGGGTGGGGGGCAGGCACCGCAGCCTTAACAGACTCTTTCCAAAGAAGCTCCCTTCCCCAGGGCCAACTCATGCCCACATGAAATTCCTAAAAAACTTTCAAATTTGCAGGTGCCTAATGCCCCAAGGCTTCAGGTTTCTGTGATCTCCGTGTTAAAACCTGACACAGGGCCACAGGTACGTTTACGGGGTGCTTTGGGGACAGGATGTGAAACTGGGACACTCGGTGGGGTTGGGCCAGGGTCAGACCCAAGTGAGCAGAGCACCCCCCTGTGTGACTGTGGAACTTCAAAGGGAAGGCGGAGCCCCGCTCTAGGTCAGCCCGGAGAAGATGGCCGTGCCCCGTGGGTTTCCATAGCTCCTGACGCTGCTGTGGCCGGCTGGGGCAGGGCCACCCCTGCAGGATGGCGTCCTCCTGCCTCCCAGCCGGGGCCTTAGCTCACTCTGGGTGACCGAGGGCCAGGAGGCCTCCTTTCTCTGAACTAGAATAAGAAGGAAATATGACTTGGCTTTGGAGATCCCCCCATGCTCTTCCCCTAAACACCCACAGAGGTCCCATTTTGCGTGGCGCACCGTTCCTGGTGGGAGCCCTGTCCCCCTGAAGAGTTTATGAGAAATATGAGCAGAAAAATCCAGTTCCTAGAAAGCCCGGGGCAGTGCTTCACGTCTGAGCCGATGAGATCATCCACCCCAGGAAGCCCCCGGGGCCCCGATTCCACGTGAGTCCACCTCAGTCCCTGGAAGCCCCCTGGGCAGCCCCTTGGAGATATGGAGCTTCTCAAGTCCAAGTCCGCTGCCTTCCATGGTCTGACACGGAAATCAGGAGCCCGAGAGGGAAATGAAGAAAGCAGACGTTAATGTGGCAGCAGGCGGGTGGGGATGGGCCAGCAGCAAAAGCCTCGGCTCCTGGAAACTCATGGCAAAACCTCGTTCTCGGCCCGGCCATCTGCTCCATCAGAAGCTCCAGGGTGGGGTCCAGCCGTCGGGGCTCAACGCGCCTCCCAGCTGGTTCGGCTGCCTGCAGACTCCCAGGAGCTGAGGACACAGCAGCGGGTTCAGGGTGAGAACTGCCACTTGCTGGGTCGCGCTCCACCCAGAATGCTCCCTGCTTGTCTCTGCCCTCCGGCCCCTTCCTGGAAGAACGTCCCCGACTGTCCACTTGCTACTCTCTGTGCCTTCTTTCTCTGAACTCTTGGAGTCTTTCACAGAGTTCAGCCGGAGGCATCTAGTTTTATATTCACTCCACAGTTTCTCTTACAAGATCGTCGGTTTCAAGAGATAATGAGAACCCCAAAGGCTGAAGTGTGAGACCTAGGGCTCAGGGCCCATCTTTTGAGGGTGAGTGTGTCAACGGACTTTCTTTGTGCCTCTCGTCTGGATATCTTCCCTGAGGAGGGGGAGTCTCGGTCAAGAGCTGTGGACGTTAGGATGGGAGGCAGGTTTGGGGGAGGCACCTGGCCAGGGTCATCTTGTCTTGGAGGTCTCTGACAAGTGCCGTGACCTCGCGTTTCTTTGCACAGTGCTGGAAAAGCCAAGTGCTGGTATTTGGGTGCATCTTGGTGCTGGATTCATTGGACACAGAAAAGCCCTCCCAGGGATACATGCCAAAGCTACCCCCGCATGGTTGGGGCAGAGGCTCCCTCCCTGCAGGTGGAGACGACTCTGAAGGTCATGCTTGCGCCTTGATCTGCCTGTCCTTGGCGTCTGTCCTGAGTTCACAAGGTGTCAGAGAATCGGGTGCGCTCTGGGCTTATCTCTTTGTGAAATGGCTTTGGATCCCTCCTGCACTCTGCAGACTGCACTTATCAAAGTCCAAGAGCCTCCTTGTTTGGAACAAAAAAACCCCAAATTTTAAAAGAATACCTTGGGCACTTCCGAGGCAGTGGACACCCATTCGGGGTGCACAGAGAAGCCCCTTCTGGATATTTTTCAATTTAAAAATACACAAGAAATTGAACTTTACAAGCGTTCACTATGGAGCCTGGTTCCCGCTGTGCGTGTTCAGAGGCACGTGTGCGTTGGGGGTTGTTTGCAGTTTTGCAAAGGACACGTGCTGGGTGTCCGGACTTAACCTGGCTTTAGCCAACCTGAACTCTCCGAGTGAACAGTTTGTGACAATCTGTGACGATCGAAGAGGAGCCAAGTACTGGAGATTTTATACTCACAGTGCAAACATGAAAAATTGATAGCCATGGTGGCTCAAGCTCCCGGGGGACGGCTCTCAGCCCCGAGAGGTGGAGAAGATGAGGATCCCACCATATCTGCAAAAAGCCAGCCTTGACGATTTCGAAATCAGCAAAATCAGAAAAAAAGACTCTTTGAAATAGCGATTTCTCACCCCCATCTGGGTGCATTCGGGGGCCGGGAGCTCACAGCAAACACTGTATGAAGTCATCAGATTAGCCT
Organism: Spermophilus citellus; assembly: GCF_964194105.1. Classification (NCBI taxonomy): domain Eukaryota; kingdom Metazoa; phylum Chordata; class Mammalia; order Rodentia; family Sciuridae; genus Spermophilus; species Spermophilus citellus. Next base: position 2,520,268 of record NC_138198.1, on the reverse strand, counting down.
GACACTGAAAAATTTGATTTTAAGAAAAAAAAATCTCCAAATGCTTCTTCTTCTTTTTTTTAAGCCTTATTAGATTTTTTTAATTGGTTCTTTTAAAATTATACATGGCACTAGAGTCCATTTTAATAAAATTAACATGGTTCTAAACAGAGAAAAACTGAAAGCATTCCTTCTAAAAACTGGAACAAGACAGGGATGACCTGTTTTTACCACTTCTATTCAACAGTCCTGGAAACTACAGCCAGCAATTAGACAGAAAAAGACACTAGAGGGATACAGATAGGAAAGGAAGAGCTCAAACCATCTCTGTTTGCCAACAACATGACCCTGTGTTTAGGAGACTCCCCCCAAAAAATTCCACCAGGAAACTTCTAGAAGTCATAAACGAACTCAGCAAAGTAGCAGGATGCAAAATTAACACCCACAGATCAATTGCGTTCTTATACACCAATGACGAATTAGCGGAAAGAGAGATTAGAAAAATTGTCCCATTCACAAGAGCCTCCAACCAATAAACAAACAACAACAACAACAACAACAACACAACCAAACAAACCAAAACAACAACAACAAAAACCCTTGGTAATCAGGGGTGAAAGACCTCTACAGAGAAAACTACAGAACAGTAAAGAAAGAAATTGAAGGACTTAGAAGATGGAAATCTCTCCCATGTTCTTGGATAGGCAGAATTCATATTGTCAAAAGGGTCACGTTACCAAGTGTGCTGTACAGATTTCATGCAGTTTCTATTGAATTCCAATGGCGATCTTCATAGAAATAGAAAAGGCGGTCTTGAAATTTATTTGGAAAAAAGAAGAGGCTCAGAATAGACAAACCTATCCTTCTCCAGAAAGATGAAGCAGGAGGCAACACCATCTCAGACCTTAAACTACAGTACAGAGCTACAGTCACAAAAACAGCATGGTATGGAGACCCAAGGAGCAGAGCAGAAGGCACAGAGACACACCCACGTAAATACAGTGATCTCCCACTAGACGAAGCCACCACAAACCTGCATGGGAGAAAAGAGAGCCCGTCAACAAATGGTGCTGGGGACAGTGGAAATCCATATGGAGCAGAGTGACATGAAACCCCATCTCTCCCCCTGCATGAAAGTCAACTCAGAGTGGATTTTGTCTTGATCACATCTTACCACTGAAGAAATGGAGGCGCAGACGGTTTGAGTTCTGTGTCCTTGGCCACATAACAGAGGATAAGAGAGGGGGTTTGGGCCCAGAGTTGGGCTCAGGGGGCCACTTTCTCAAATACCACCCCCCACTTTGCCACTTCCCTGGGGTGCTGCGTACAGAAAGGCAGGGGGAAGAGGGACCCTTGAGAGGTTTTGTCAAAGGTACAGCTCTCCAGTGGATTTTTGTTTTCTCTTTAAAAATTCATTTTTTAACTGATACATAAAATATAAACTGTACTTATTAATGGTGCCAGGGGATTTTTTTTATTTAATCGGTTTTATTTTTTTAAAATACATGACAGCAGAATGCATTACAATTCTTATTGCACAGATACAGCACAATTTTTAATATCTTTAAATATAAAGTGTGTTCACGCCAATCCATGTCTTTATACATGTACTTTTTTGCATTAAAATTCTTATTATACATACCTACCACAATGTGATGTTTTGATACACGCGTCCATTGTGTGCTGTTTCAATCAAGATAAACATATCTATCTCTCCAATTAGGTCCCATTTCTTTTTTGGTAAAAATTTTCAAAATCCTTTCTTCTAGTTTTTGGAAACGCACATTATCTGATTGCCATCTATGATCTCCCGACTGTGCCCACCAGAACCTCTTGTTCCTAGCTAACTGTGGCTTTGTACCCACGGATTAATTTACCCCTCTCTCGCACCCTCTGCCCTTACCAGCCTCTGGTAGCCACCCTTATACTCTCATGTTCTATGAGAGCAACATTTTTAGATGCCACACTTGAGTGAGATCATGTGATATTCTTCTGTGTCTGGCTTATTTACTGATCTCCAGTTGTACCCATGTTGTTGTAAAAGACAGGATTTTATTCTTTTGTAGGGCTGAATAGTGCTCCACTGTGTATATGTAGGACTCAGTTTCTGTACTTGGATTTCTCAACTCCTCCACTGCGAAGTCGTAGAAAGCAAGTTAGTGTGTTTGGTGCCGGTCCTGTGTGTTTCCTGTCCTTGCTGTCTTCTGTTTTTGAGTCATGCTGCTTCACAGAATCAGGCAATAATACGACACCCACTGAATGGTACCTCCTGACCCCTTGTCCCACTATGATGCTGGGCACTGGGGAAAGTCCCCATGGGAGCCTTGTGTGGCCAGTAAGCGCGGGTTCTCTGGAGTTGGGCTGTCTGGCTCTGCCACCCATTAGCCACGGACACCCCTCTGTCGCCTCTGTTCCGGGGTTGCTGGAGGATTGCACAGGGAATCCTGGTCGGGACTCAGATCCGCTGCGGCGTGTGCTAACTGCTAACAGTCAGCTGTCTTGTGCTTGTGCCCGCTCAGGGAGGTCACGGTCTGGTGTCCGGGAGACCCCAGGCCAGTGGGAGCAGCCGCTCCGTCAGAGAGGCTGCCGGAGACCAGGGGAGCCCAGCTCAGGAGCCTGGGTCGTAGGAAGTGAGTTCAAATCGTGGTGCTGAGACCGCTCCTCGTCTTTCACAAGGCCAGGCCTCGGGGGTGGAGTCCTGTCCTCCCCCAGAGGGCCTCCTGCGGTTCTGACCTCCGGTTCTCAGAATGTGACCTCATTTGGAAATAAGGTCTTTGTGGACAATCAATTGAGAACAGGGACGTTAGGGTGGGCTGTCACCCAGCCTAAAAGTGTCCTCATAGAAGGGGACGTTTGAGCACCAGGGGACGACGGTGTGAGGACGCAGAGGACAACCTATCCACAAGGCGGGACAGAGCTCTCTGCCGCACCTGACCTGGAATCCTCAACTTGCGCAGGACAGGGCTCCCCAGGTGCGCGCCACATCTGCCAGATGGGCGCCTGGGGGTGCTGTCCAGGGACCGGCTGGCCATTCCTGGCTCCCCCTCCTCAGACACAGGGCGCCGAGGCCGTCCACTCCTGGGGTCAGAGCTGCCCCTCCCTGCCACCGTCGACTTGCCACCGGTCACAGAGCCTAGATTAAGGGAAGGGAGATAGAGTGGCCCTCGATGGGGCCAGGGCAGAGTGGGGGGCGCGTCTACAACTGTCACACACCGCTCTTCAGGTGCCCTCCTTTCTCTGTCTCAATTTCAGCTGAAATAACAGCTCGTTGAGGCTCTCTCCCTTGCTTTGCTCTTTGGAATTAGGGGAGGGGACAGAGTTCCCACCCCTGAGTCATTAAGTAGCAGGGCCCTGGGCCACTGTTTTTCAGTTTTTCTTATTTGAGAAACATCTCAAAGGAAGGTCAATGGTAACACAGATAATAATGGTTGAGATGTGGGACAAAGGGCAGGCTACTCCCTAGAGTTCTCTGATCCCCCACCCCTTGCTCTTCCAGCAGGGGGGGTCAGGAAACTCCCAGGCACAAACACTGAGTTATTGCAAGCTCAGAGATTGGGGTTCAGATCCTTAATCCGCTGCTTCTGAGGTTTTTCCCTAGGGTGAGTCCCTGAACCACTCTGACCCTCAGTTTTCTCTTCTGTCAAACAGGGTCATAGAAACATCTAATTTCCTGGGTCATCAGAAAACACAGGCACGATTGTATGTGGAGCACAGCCTTTATTTGCCCTTAAAGGCTCCCTACCTCCAAAGTCTGTGGGATGAAGTCAAATGGTGTAGAATTCCATAAATGGGAAGACCTAGAGTCCAAAGCCCCAGCTGGACTTTGAGGGCTGAGGGAGGCTGAGATGTGCCAGCAGACAGTGAAGGGCCAAAGGCGGCACAGACAGAGAAGCAGGAGGCAGAGCCAGGACTGGGGCTCAGGGTGCTGTGTTCAGTGATGGCAGCCACGGGGGACAGGAGGCTCCTGGCGGCTGGGATGTGCCCTGGGGGATTGGGAGGCCCTGTCTAGAACAGAGACGCGTCCCGGAAACACACTGTGCAGGACCCTGAGCTGAGCTGTGGGCACAAGGGCACGCTCTGTGGGGAGTGTGGGAGGCCCTTGGGCAACATTTGAAGATACCACTTGGCACAAGTGGCCTGGGTGACGCAGTGGGAATGCTGGGGGAGGGGGACTTGCAAGAGCTTTCGGAGAAAGCATCTTCCCCTCCCAGGAAACAAGAGCAGGAGGAGCCGGTTGGGAACAGCCGGCCTCTCAAAAGGAGCAACTGTGCACAGTGGCCCAGGCTGGGGGCGACTCCAGGGGGCTGGAACCCACCAGCGCCTGGTGTGGAACTGGACTCTGGACAGTCGTTGAAACATTCTGGAACCTTCTGCACTGAGATTTGATCTCTGGAACAATCTTTCTTTTTTTTCTTTGCAATTGCTTCATCATTTCTCCAAAAACCACAGAACTTACAGGAAACTTTCAGATGAACACACCTGGTCTAGCAAGTTCTCAGCCCTTATCATCAGCTCTGGAAATCCCTGACCTGTCCCCTCCAAGGCCACAGAAAATCTTAACAAATGGAGACTGTCATGAAATTCAGACTGAGAGGGGACTTAAAGAGACCCTTGGTCTCCACTCCTGGTTTTAGTCCGGATTGGACAAAGGATAAGGTGCTTCTGATTTAGCAGAGGAATCGCTAACAGTTTTTCAGGCCGCAGCAACAGCGAAACCATAACATAAACCTTTCTTGGTGCCTTTTCAAAGACCGTGTGGTGTTTTTTTTTTTTTTTTGTCTTTAGTAGGGTTTTAAAATACCTTTTTAGGTTTTTAAGGAGGTGGAAACTGAAATGTCCAGATCTCCCCTCAATCTGATGGGGAGTTGCTTCAGTACACCAGCGACATGGGCTTCTGGGGGCAGATGACAGAGGCGAAGGGTCACTCTTGTCACCCAACACTGCCAGCACAACTCCTCCCGTGATGCTGACCTTGACCTTCGGTCAAGGAGAGTCAGCTGAGTCTCTCCACTGTAAAAAGTTACCATTTCTCTTGCTTCTATGTCCATACTGTACGTTATGGGATTTTTTTTTTTTCTTATTGACTTTTGAGATTTTTTTTTTTTTTTTTTTTGTACTGGGAATTAAACCCAGGGGTTTAATTTGCCGAGTTGCTTAGGGGCCTCACTAAGTTGCTGAGGCTGGCTTTGTGATCCTCCTGCCTCAGCCTCCAGAGCCGCTGGGATGACAGGAGTGACTTTGGAGAGTCCTTTGTCTATGCTAAATAAAAGTCCTCCATCAGATATGAGAATCGCAAATTTTCTGCCAGACTATTGCTTGTCTTTTCACTCTTTTTAACAGTGTCTTTTCAAGAGCAGTTTTAATTGGGATGAAGTCCAATTTATGAATCTGAGAGTCGAAGGCTACACAGGTTTTCTCCTAGAAATTTTGTAGCTTTAGGTTTTAAACACAGGTCTGGTTCATTTGGTCTGGCTTTTTTTTTTTTTTTTTTGATATGTCTTGAAGTGCATATCAAATAGAAGCTCATTTGTGTGAACGTGAGTGTCTGTGCATGTGTGTATGTACATAAGTGCATGTTCAATTATCCCCCATCTGTTGAAAAAACCATCTTTTCTCCAATGAGTGGTGTCACAACTGCCTTTGTCGAAAATCACCGTGCACAGGTGTGGATTGACGGCCCAATTCTGTTCCACCTGCTCTCTGCTCTGATGCCCCACCACACCCTCTTGAGAACCGGTGCCACAGTCCGGCTGCAGCAAAATAACGGGGAGGGGGGGGTGTGACGAGCAACTTGTGTACATTGATACAGCAGGAGTGGGAGCCGTTATTGTAGGACAGGAGGGGTATTTATACATCACACACAGCTTATCTAATTAGCATAAACTAGATACAGCAGTCAACCAATCAGGAATCTCCACACTTAATGGCTCGCTGGCCTTACTTCACAAACCACTCCCTCTGCAAAATGCCAGGCGCCATCCTGACTTGTTTACAGACCCTAACAAACCGGAGCTTCACAGCAAGTCTTGGGATCAGGTAGCCTTGGTCTTCCAGCTTGCTCCTCTTCGTACCTGATTGGCTAATACAGGTCATTTTTATTTCCACATTAATCTTAGAATTAACTTGTCAATTTTTACAATATGGTCTGTTGGGATTTTGGCTGGGATGAATTGAATGCAAGAGAATTATTATTTATTATTAAATCTCCTGTCTCAAGATTTTGGTGTATCTCTATTAAAAAACATATATATATATATATTTAGTTGTGGGTGAGCCTTTGCGTTTATTTATTTGTTTGTATGCAGTGTGAGAATCGAACCCAGTGCCTCACACACGCTAGGCAAGAGTTCTATCACTGAGCCCCAACCCCGGCCCCTGTATCTCTCCACTTATTTATGTCTTCTTTAATTTCTCTCAACAGTGTTTTGTAGCTTTCAATGTGTACTTTTTTGAGGGGGGTGGTAATTGGCTTTGTACCCAGGGGTGCTTTGTCACTGTTACGGTCTGGATATGAGGTGTCCCCCAAAAGCTCACACGTGAGACCATGCAAGAAGCTTTGGAGGAGAAATGATGGGGTGGCAGCCTTAACCTCTTCAGTCGATTGGTCCCGGATGGGATTAGCTGAGTGGTAACTGGAGGCAGGTGGGGTGTGGCTGGAGGAAGTGGCTCACTGGGAGTGTGGCCATGGGGACATACTTGTTTCTGGAGAGGGGCACCTCTTTCTCTGCTCGCTGATCCCCATGTGAGCTGCTTCCCTCTGCCACTGTCTTCCTCCATGACGTTCAGCCACCTGGAGCCCCTGTGGAATGGAGCTGGCGGTCTGTGGACGGGGACCTCTGAAATCGTGAGCCCTCAAATAGACATTTCCTCTTCCAGGATTGTTCTGGTTGGGTCATTCAGTCAGAGCAGCAAAAAAAAAAAAACTGACTAAAACAACCACTGAGTACATCCCCAGTCCTTTTTATTTATTTATTTTTGATTTTGAGATGGGGTCTCGCTAAGTTGCTGAGGGTCTGTCTCTCAATTGCTGAGGCTGGTCTCAAACTTCCCATCCTCCTACCTTGGCCTCATAAGTTGCTGAGATCACAGGCAGGCAACACCAAACCAGGTCTCAGTGTGTTCTTTTACAATACTACGTACATGAGTCAATCTGATAAAATTAAACATGATTTTAAAAATAGTGGTTGAAGGAAGGGAACTTGCTGGAAACACTTAGCATGCTCCTTGGGGGGGGGTGCTACCCTAGGTATTTAGCTTTAATTGTATAAAATGCCTCCTCTCAACCATGTTGGTCCATTTGTTAGACCCCCCCACCCCCCGTCTCCTCCAGCCTAAGCCTGTTACCAGACCCAAGTTTTGCTGAGGCTGAATCGACTGTCCCACCGTGTGACATTTGTTGTGTGGGTGGCTGAGGACTTTGAGTGTTGCTCTGAGATCAGGAAGTGCATTCATGCTTCAGTTATCTGTGGGACCTTGGTTTCAGGACACGTCCCCCAAGCCCCAATCCACAGAGGCCCAAGTCTCTTACATAAAATGGCACAGTATTTGCATAGAACCTACACCCATCTTCCCGTCTACTTGAAGTCATCTCTGGATTACTCAGAATAACTGACACGATAGAAATGTACTGCAAATAGTTGTTACGCTGTCCAGTTTACGGAATCCAGATGATAAAAAACTCTGCTCATGTTCAGCACAGACACAGTTGAGAACAATATCAATCTGCAGTTGGTTGGATCTGCAGGTATGGAAACTTGGATTTGGAGGGCTGCCGCAGTCTTGGCTGGGCACAGAATCACGAGCCAATCAAGCAGGAACAAAACTTTATTTTGAAAAAGCCGCTAACACTCTCAGCGCCAGCAAGTCAAAAACCGGTCCTCCCACGAGGGTGTCCGACCGGAACCGCGCGCCGACCGGAACCCCCCCCGTCTCCTCCCACCTCCTCCGGAATTCCCTCCTACTATCCTTCCCCAACCAATGGGAACTCTCCAGCAGTCCCGTAAAGTCCCGTAACTTGAGTCCGGTAGCAGGCCAAGGTGAACAGCGGGAGTCCAGTTTGCATATGAATGTAAATTTTAACATAATCATCTCAGTGGCTAGCTGGCGTCACTTTACAACCAAAGGTGCCATACATCGTATATATGCTTGTGGCTCCTAGCAGAGGGCCAGCTGTATACAGTGTATACAGTGGTTCATTCAGTAAGTGTATGCAGTGGTTCATTCAGTAAGTGCCTGCTGGGCTTGCCCAACCCTGGATGCAGGTTGGGCTGGATCAGAGGTGGTGGTGGGGTTGGGGACGAGGGGAGAGGGAGCCATGAGAGGGAGGTGGGCCAGCCGTGGTCACCTGAGCACATGGAGGTGAGAAGCCCATCTGGTGAAGACCGGGCGGGGGTGGGGCAGAGCTTCTTAAGGAAGCTTCCCCCTCCTCCAGGTGTGAATCAGGCACAGATCCCAGCAGTGGGCTGAGGACCCTCCTTAGCCAGGTCCGCCTCTGAGTCTTGTCTGAGTGGACATGTCAGGGGCATGTGCGCTCTGATCGACACCCCGCTGGTCTCTCGTTTCCAGGACAAGCACCCAAGGGGGAAGGCAGGTGAGGAGGCCCCGGAGGGGCTGGGGAAATGCCTGGTTTGGGCCTCACAGGTGGAGAGGAGGAGTGGAGGGCACCCCAGAACAGGTGATGCTTGGGGGAGGGCCCTGACATGACACGTTCGTTCTCAAGTGTCTGGGGCTCAAGTGACTTTTGCACTCTTAAAATCCATGGCATGGACTCCAGGTTTTTGTTTGTGTGGATTCTATCACTATGTACGGCACGAGTTACCCAAACTGAAAAGTCTGAAAATGTAAGAACATATACACGCACGCACGCACGCACGCACGCCATCGCCTGCCAGAGTGACAACACTGTCACACATCCTGTGGCGTCTGGAAACATCAGCTGCACCTTTGCAGGCCTGTGTGTGGATGAGAGTGAAGGGGACAATTGGTCCCCTGGGTTCCCAGGCCACCTGTTCCTCAGGAGGTGCCTCTGGCCTGCCGCACTCCCAATCCCATGAACCAGAGGGCAGGGCCTCTCACCTTCGAGGCTGGATGAAGTGCATCTGGTACTGGCCACACCCACCATCCTGGGCTGGGTCCTGCGGGCACAGTGGGACCAGCTGGTCCTGTCTCTTTGGGGACTGAAGGCCAGGGTGCTCAGTGGGCCCATCCTCCTCCCTCCCCAGGTTCTTGAGAAAGCAAAGACGGCAGGTGGAACTGAGGCCATCTTCTGCCTGGTGAAGGTGACTTTAGGGTTCACAGCTTTGGGTAGCAGCTGGTGAGCCTCCAAAGGAGCCCCAGATCGGGGCAGCTCTGCTCAGGACTGGAGGCCGGGCCAGGCCCGCTGCCCTGCAGGTGCAAGCCCTGCTGGGAACCTGGAAAAGCCTATTCCGGAGTCAGCCCAGGGCTTCCCACCCTGTCACCAACGCGCAGGCTCTCCCTGGGGGCCAGGTGTGGAGGACAAGGACGGGGCAGACCCGCAGCAGGGAGGAGGAGACCCATCCCGAGGTGTTCAGAGCTGGGGCTCCTGGTCTCCTAGGGGTCGCAGAACACGCTCTCAAGGGGCCAGGAATCTTTGAAGTTTTACAAACTCATACGTCCGTGTGCTCGGGTGTTTTTGAATAGAAGAAAAGACACCACCGTGTCACCCCAGGGCTCTATCAAGGTGAGGGGTGAAAAGATGATCCTTCCCAGATCCAAGTCAAGGCCTTCGGGGTCTCCCGGGCGGGGGGTGGGGCTGCCAGCATCTCTCATGCCCCTCCTATCCATGGTTCAGAGGCTAAATCCCAGGTAAGCACAGCCAAGAGATTGGGGCTGCCTCCCCACCCACTCCTACTCACAGGGAGAGGGTCCCCCTCAGGTCCGGCAGCCTTGGGAATCCCTGGGATTGAAAATCTCCTTGTGCACCGCATTAGTGGGGTAGAAGCCCCAACTGAGAGAGGCCAGCCAAGGAGACCAGAAGCTGCCACCCCACCTGGAACCTTGCTCATAAGGCAGAGGTGTCACTGTGAGGCAAGTGGGCCACTGACCCCACTCCAACAGAGGACAGAGGCTCAGAAATTTGGCCTAGAGGAAGAGGTAAGCCATAAAAGAGAGGCCTGGAGCTCTCCTGGCGGAAACTGACGTTATTGAGAACCAAACTATTAACCCACCAAATGGATCAATCCACCCTATCACATGAGCTTTGGGGGGACGTTTCTAGATCTAAACCACAGTGGCCCACAAACATACACATTAATGGAACACCAGAAGGTAGAGAGAGGGAGAGAGGGGCAGAAAGGATACTAGAGTAAATGATCACTAAAACCTTCCCAAACTGATGAAAAACATCAGCCCTCTCTGAATAGGACCGACAGAGATTTACATCCAGCTGCATCATAGTAAAAATGTTGAAAGTCAAAGATGAGAAAATCTTGAAAACAGCAAGGAAAAAAAGGCGGCTTGTCACATACAAGTGACCCTCCCCCATAATCTAACAGCTCACTTGGTGTCTGCAATATCAGGGGCCAGAAAGCAATGAGTGTGAGACCCACAGGGCTGAAAAGAAAGGACAATCAGACAAATCCAGCATCCCAGAATCTCATGCCCACAAAACTGTGATTCAAAAACAAAGGTAAGGTGGAGCCACGGTAATCTGGGTGGTTCAGGAGGCTGAGGCAGGAGGATGGCCAGTCTGGAGCCAGCCTCAGCCACTGTGAGTCTCTAAGCAACTCAGTGAGACCCTCTCTCTAAATAGAATTAAAAAAAATGGGCTGGGGATGTGGCTCAGTGGTTGAGAGAGGAAACCCCAGATAGCAATTCCAATCTTCATACAAAAAGCCAAAGAACACTGATGAAGTTTTTTTCATGTGATTATAAATGACAGTATATTTCCTCTCTTTTACTCTGTTAAATATTGTAAAGCCGTTGTCTGAACTAAAACAAATGTCACGTAGTTTTGGACCCACCGCCTCTGAAAACTGAATACAGAGAAGGTGTAGGATCAAGAATTCGTCACCAGATTCACAAAGAGAGGTAAAACGGTACATGGAAAGGTTAATTAAGAAGGTGATTGTATGTTACCTCCATTAACATAGAGCTGCTCCCCATTTTAAAAGCCAGCAAAGGATCTGATTATACCCTCCTCCAAGGAAGATGTAAAAATGGTCATAAACATAGGAGACATGTTTCACATCATTCACCAACAGGGACACACACATCGAAACCACCACGAGACAGCACTTCGCAGTAACTAGTGTGGCTGCCACCCGAAAGACAAGAGTGGAGAACACGGAACCCTACACCCTGTTGAGAAGATGGAAAATGGACCAGCTGCTTTGGAAAGCTCCAAAAGTTCTCCCAAAGGCTCAGAATAGGGTCAATGCACGACCAACCCATTTCACTTCTAAACTATTCCCAAAAGAAAGGAAATCACATCTCTGGACCAACACGCGTCTGTACACGCGTCTCCATAACAGCATCTGAGTAACAGCCCCAAAGTGGAAATGACCCGAAGGTCCATCAGCTGATGGGTGAATAAATAATATATGAAAATCTACATAATGGAATATTATTTAGCAATAAAAATTAATAATGCATTGAAATATTATGGGATAGAAATGGATCTGAAGAACATTTTGCTGCGTGTGAGAAGTCAGTCAATGTAGGCCACATAGGAGCTGGGCTCAGTGGTGTTCTGTAGTCCCAGGCTGAGGCAGGAGGATGACATTAATGTACAAGTTTGAGGCCAGCCCAGGCAATATAGAGAGGCCCTGCCACCAAAAAAAATTATATTAGATAATTTAATTTGCATAGAATATCCAGCATGGGCAAATCTAAAGAGACAGAAAATAGAATAATGGTTCTATTTTTGAAGGAAGGGGGATTTAGGGAGCATAATGGAGGGGCTACTGCCAATGGATATGTGGTTGCCTTTTGGGTGGATGAAAATATTGTAAAACTGATTATGATTATTTGCACACATCTATGAATATACTAAAGACCATTGAATTATATGGTGTATAAGTTATAGCTCAACAAGTGGTTGCATATATACCCTAATAAGCTGATATAGAGGCTCTTATCATATGCACACTAATGGGCTACACAGAGAGGTTTTGGTAAACAGGTACTGAGAGCGTGTGACCGTGTCACCAGGTGCAGACTACCACATTGACACAGGGAAGAGATTGCCCAGCGGGTGCATTTCTCACAATGTGTCCCCACAGTGAATCAGTGTGTCACTGTATACATCTCATCAGTCTAACATTGTCTTCATGACAAATTGCTGAAATCAGGACCATTTCTTCCACACGTTCTCTTATTGTTGGATTTATGTTCATATCTGTTAACCATTTTTTCTCCTCTGTCTTTTTTTTTTTTTAATGTAAAGTGTGCTGTTGGTGGTTTTCAGTGTATTTCAGCCCTTAGATGATTCCAGGACACCAGTCTTGGGTTTCTATGGAACCAGATGAAGCGTGAGCTCACTCAGAGCATCTGATGGTCCTCTCTTCCCGGGGGAGGGTGGGGGTGTTTCCCTTGATATGAGGAGCCGTGTTCGGGTAGGAGCAGATTGCTGTTGCATTGTCTGGAAGGGTGATTTTTGTGCAATGAGATCTGGGGACGTGGAGGGGTCTCCGGGTGGCAGGGACGTGCACGATCACGAATGCTGCACGCCCACACTCCCCCGTACCTCAGAGATGGGAAGGCGCCCACACGCCTCTGAGCCATTTCCAGGCAGATGTCTGGATTTGCTTTAGGTTTAAGTGATCCGATGCCCTGTCCTGAGCTTTGAAAGGAAGGGCGCTACGAAGACTGCACTCCTACTGCATCTGCGATGGCTGCTGCCTGCAGTGGTGGAGATGCTGATCTGCCTCTGAGGGGAGGAAGGAGTCCGGGGTGCAGGATTGGAACAGGGACAGGTGGCTTGCAGGCCACCCATTGCACTGGACACAGAAAGGGTGCGCCATGCTGGCTCTGGGACGTGGTGTCTCTGCCGTCAGAACATTTCCTGATTGCAGGGACTTTGTGACGGAGGCAGCTTCTTGGCCTGCTGTTCTGCGTCTTGGCACGGGCTTGCTGCTGGCAGAGCCAGGAGAGAGCGAGCAGCCTTCCCGGCTTGGTTCAGAGGAGCTGCCTTGGAGGCTGTCTCCAAAAGCTCACGCTGGTGTCTGTTTCCCCAGCCCAGCCTAAGCTTCTGGGAGTCACGCAGCACCCTGACATTAATCTCTTCCAGCTCCAACTAGTGAGAGAGGATTCTATTGTTTGTAGCTGAACCCTGACCGACACAGTGAATTACATCAATGGGATTTCTTAACACAGGACCGTTTTTGCATTTCTGGAATGAACTCAGCTTGGTCAGAGTGTATTTTCTGTCCAACACTCTTGCTGAATTATATGGGCTAATACTTCATGGAGATATTAATATTGATTTTTTTTTAAAATGTAGGGCTGATCTGATTTCTGTTTCGTATTAGTTAGATTTTCATCTCAGTGTTTGGCTGACCTTAAAAAAAGGAATCTGACATTTTCCTTCTTTGTTGTGTTCTAGAAAAGCTGAAGTGTTAAAATCATTTCTTCCTTGGAAATTGTCAAGATATTCCAGGTAAAACTCTGTGAAAAAGGGCATTTTTTTTTTTTTGGGTCAGGGTAGGCTTTTTAAATAGCTTATTTCCCCCCAAGGTTATTGAATGACTAGGTTTCGTATTACTTTTGAGGTCAAATGCATGTTGACCTATATAAAATTACATGGTAGAGTAGAATATTGATCCATCCCACAAAAGTCTTAGTTTTTGTTTAGTAATTTAAGTGTGAATATTTAACGAACTTTTTATGAGCACCGTTTTGCCCGTTTTCTTTTGTACCGTGTACTTGGGGTTTTGCACGAGTCTAATCTGAGCTTTCAGTTTAGGCAAATAAATCTATCTCACATTTATGACTTCTCAGATAAATTTGGCTCCCCGGTCCTATTCACAGTTCCTTTAGACGTATTTCTTAACTATTTCCGTGGCTATTTTTCCTTTTGTTCCGTAATCTTTATTTTTCATTTTGTTTACTTTTGGGGTTTTAGAGGAACTTTTCTTACTTTGGTTATCCTAACACACTTAAATGACGTCTCCGCGTTTAAGTTTGGGATTGGCATGGTTAGCAACAGCCACCAAGGACTCGATCGATTCTCCCACCTAAAAGGATTGAGCAACGGCTCTAACCCCTGCTTCCTCTTGCCCATCCTCCTGGGCTCACTTTTATCCCTGTGTGACATAGATCTGTGTACCGTGGATACATTTCAAAATGAGTATTTTTAATTTCTAACATCCACCATGTTCTTTTGTGATTCTTACCCATCCCAATTTAACTGCACGTCTGATTTTCTCGGACAGGGGAGATGGTTCCATGCAAAATACTGAGGAAAGAGGGAAGCCGTGACCTAGCAAAGGATCCGTTAGACAGAAAAAAGGATCAGCAGACCCCATTGCAGGAGAACCGGGGGAAGGAGAGGGGAAGAGAACCTGTGGTCCGATGTGCATTTCTTAGCTCTGTTTTTTTCTGGACCAAATTGCTACATGCTGAGGGGTTCCCAGAATGGTGGACCCCAAGTCCTGATTTTTGATCTGAGTCTCTGGGAAGGCTCTGTTGTGCACCCTGCTGGGAAACATTAGTAATGGAGAAAGGCCAATGCGGCATGTTTATGCCTAGAGAGACAGCATTGGCTGCACCCTACCCCTCCATTAGTAATGGAGAAAGGCCAATGTGGCATGTTTATGCCTAGAGAGACAGCATTGGCTGCACCCTACCCCTCCGCCACTGTCCCCGCACTCCCAGCCTCAGGAGTGACTTCCAGAGGTTTTCCTAAGTTCTTCTTGGGAACAGAAAGGGCAGCTCAGAGTTGGACGTCACTAGACTTACAGCAGCTGCCTTGCCAAGGGTGAGGTGACCTGGTAATACACATATTAAGATGATATACTGAAATACAATAGAGTTCAATAAAATATTTTGAGAGGATGAGAAAGACACTCTCACATAAGTCACATTACAGGACATTGTTATACTGGTTCATCTTGTATCAGTCGTTGCTGTTGATCTCTTACTGAGCCTAGTTTATAACTTAAACTTTATCACCAGTATGTATCTATAGGAAAAAGCCTACCATCTACAGGGGTGGGTGCTCGCCATGGTTCCCGGCATCCCCTGGAACATATTCCCTGCAGATTAGGCAGGGGATACTGCATGAGGCATACTTGTAATTATTTTATTGTTATTGATTTCTAATTTCATTGTCTTATGGGCGGAGAATATAATCTACTTGATACTGATGACGGAGCTTGTGGGGGAGATTTCTTCAGTGATTAGTGAACTTTAGGGACGACTCCACGCGCATTTGAAAGGCAGGTGCCTTTTCCACTTGTTAGGCTCAGGGTTCTGCAGTATTTGCTAGACCTACGTCTTTCATGGTGTTCAACACTGAATTCTATATTCATATATTTTTTTGGGGGGGTCTATGTTATGATTTACATAATGTTTTGTTCCCACCAAAACTCATGTTGAGATTGAATTGGTGATCTGGTGGTGTTAAGCTTAGTTCTTTAAGGTGGATTAGGTTTCAGAGGGGTGGGTCAGGTCTTGTGGAACTGAGTTATGCAGGTGGAGAGTCGGTTTTTTTTTTTTTTTTTTTTTTTTTTTAGCAATCGCAACCAAAGAGTTGATTGAGCCGGGCACCTCCCCTCTGCCTCTCATACATCAGCTCCTTCTACACATGCCCATGTTCCCTTGATGCAGCTCAAGGTCCTCATCAGAAACTCAGCAGTTGCAGCTTCTTGATCTTCAATGGAAATGTAAGCCAAAATGAACCTCTTTTCTTCATAAATTTCTCTACATCAGGTATTTTGTGATAGCAACCCCAAACAGACTAAGTCTACTTTATCATCTTGCATGTAGAAAGAAATAGTACAGTCTTTTACTGTGATTGTACATTTTTTACTTTCTCTTTACAATAACATAATTTTTTTTTAAGGCTACGCTGTTAGTGATTCACCAAGGCAGAGGGTGTTTATCCTATCCTTGGGAATCCTGGGGAATTGTTCTCTTGATCAAATTGTGACTTTTGGGGAGGTTGTTTTGTTTTTACAGTTCTTTTTTTAAATTAACACATCAATTGTTCACAGTAATGGCTTCAGTGTGTTCTTTTCATACGTTCACTGAGTGAGCATTGATCATATCCAATCACCTTTCTTCTACCCTCACCTCCCTCTCCCACCCTGACATCCTTCAAGTCCCTAATAATCACTGTTCTCAAACAGTGACTTTTTATCACTTTCCCCCTTGATATGTTTTGTGTCTGATGGTAAAATCACTCCACCACTTTGGTTAGCTGGTGACATTTCTTAACAGACCGTGGAGGACTCATCACGGCAGCAATAGAAACAAAGCCCCTGTCCAGTGGCCGCGTGGTCCAGTTGGCCCTGGACGCACCACCCAGCACCCAGCGCCGGTAGCGACAGCAACTGTGTTCTCGCCACAGCTGCCCAAGGAGCGCATTCTGGCCTCAAGATCACCCCGACTTCCTTTTATTCTGCTAGTTTGCTCTGTCCAAGTTCTCCAGACTTCTCAGGGTCTCTCTGAGCTACCCTCTGTCCAAAATCGGTTGCTGTGATGGCTGGTTGGGGGACGAGTGGTGGTAGGATCGGGAGGTCACTGGTCTGCACAGAAGCCATCCTCGGCTTCTAACCCTGCAGGGGGAATGGTGACCGCCCCTGGAGTCAAGCTGCAGCTTCTGTCTCTGACCTGTCACCACGTGGATCATTCCAGCCCCTCCCCTGGCTCATACCCCAGGGGTGCAGCGTGGATATACGGTGAGGTCAGAATTGTCAACTCATCTCCAGCAACCAGCACACAGTGCTTAGGGGCCCTTTCTCTTGCTTTTACAGACTCCTCCCATCTCCAGAGTTAGGCAGGAAGCATCCCCATACCTCATTGCATTTCATACATTAGTGATGCACTTAGATGTTTGTCACATTCCGCATTCTGTCTCGACATCCCCAACTTTCCACGTGATCTGCTGGATATCTGCCTCCGTTCAGTTTATCTTGTGTGCCTTTCAGCTCTATAGGTGTTCACAGACCCATCGGGTCCTTTATCCACACGTTGTGATAGTGCACAGAATAGTCTCCGTACCAGGTGTTCTGGGTCCACCTCGTCAGCCCTCTTCCCTCCCTCCTGACCCTCTGACCACTGCCGATATTTTCAACTGTTGCTCTAGTTTTGCTTTTTCCAATTGTCATTCACATACTTGGAGTGACACTGTAACTTTTTCAGACCGTGTTCTTTCACTTAGGAATCTGCAGGTTACTTTTACTCAGGTCTCTATTTGGCTTGAGAGCTTATTCCTTTTACTCATTAAATGATGTCCCATCGTATGAATGTTCCACCGTTTGTTTACCCACACTGTCAGGGAAGGGCACCTTGGCAAGGTCTTTCATTTTGGTGATCATGAATAAAGCCACTATAAACATTCATGGGCAGGTTTTTGTGTGGACTAAATGAATTATTTGATGATTATTATTGGATTATGTCATAAGAATCTTTCCATGGACTAAAAATTTTCCCTACCCCTGAATTTTTAGGGGGAATCCCCTTCAGGTTGGTGAGGCTCCGTGTGGTCATCGGGTGAGGTCCTTGTAAGAGGAGGACGGAGCACCAGAGACCTCTCTGTCAGTCTCACATGGCCACGTGAGGACTTGGCCACCTGCAAGTCAGGAAGAGAGGACTTGCCAGAAACCAACCGTCCTGACACCTTGATCTTTGATCCCTTGGACTTCCAGAACGGTGAGAGAACAGATTTTCACTGATTGAGCCATGAGACTTTGGTATTTTATTACGGCAGCCAGCGTAGACTAAGACATCTATGTTCAGCTTTGACAGATGTCGGACTGAGAGTCACCCTATGATTTTTCATTCCCAACAGCAAAGAAGGAGATTCCTGATTTTCCACCTCTTTTTACCAGACTGTGGTACTCTCAGGTTTTTCTTTTTGGCTTTTAATTACTCTAATAGTTATGCAGTAATATCTCATAGTTCAACTTGTAATTCCCTGCGTTCATCATTTTCATTTTTCATCACTGATTCCTTTGCCGCCTGCACGTCTTCTTGGGTGAGATATTGCTTCATGTTTTTTACTCAGTTTTAATTGGATTTTTTTTAATTGCTGCATTTCAAGAGCTTTTCTTTTAGATATGAATTCTTTCCCAGCATATGTTTTGCAAATATTTTCTTCCTGTTCATGGTTTCTCTGTTATTCTGTTAAAATATCTTTTTGCAGAGCCAGATTTTAAAATTTTATATAGTCTGATAAGTCATTTTTTCCCCTCTTCATGGATTGTGTTTTGGGTTGATCTTAAAACTCATTTTCAAATGGAATGTTATCTATAATTTCTCCTGTTTTCTTTGAGAAATTTTAGAATGCTACATTTAGGCCTGTGATCTATTCTGTGTTAATTTTTGTGAAGGGTGTAAGGTCCATGTTTGATACAACTCTCTGTATTAGCTTTCACTTATAAATTCCCAATTGGCCTAGATCGCTTGTTTAAAAAGGCTAGCATTTTTTTCTACTACCAAGAATTAGTAAATGTGGTGGTATCAAATTAAGAACTTTGGCTTAGCAAAGAAAACACTCGCATGAAGTCAAGCCCACAGGATAGGAGGAAATCTTCACCAGCTACATTTCCAAGAGAAGATTAATATGCTGCCGACTCTACAAAGAACTCCAAATATTGATTCCCCCAAACCAAGTAACCCAGTCAGTAAACAGACAGGTGACCTAAATAGACCTTTCACAAAACAAAATATACAGATGGCCAATGAATATATGAAAAACTGTTCAACATCTTTGGCCATCAGGGAGATGCAAATCAAAAGGACACTGAGATTTCATCTCACTCCAGTTAGGATGGCAGCCGTCAAGGTTACACATGATAATAAATGCATGAGAAGATGTAGGGGAAAAAAGAACATAGACACTGTTGGGGTTGTAAATTAGTACAATGACTTTGTAAGTCAGTATTGGGGTCCCTCCCAAGACGAGGAATGAAGCCATCTGACCCAGTATACTACTCCTCAGTACTTATCTTAAAGAATTAAAGTCAACATATTATAAAGATGTCTGCATAGCCATATTTATAGCAGTGCAATCCACAGTAGCCAAGTTGTGGAGACAGCCTAGGTGTCCGACTACGGATGAGTGGATACAGAAAATGTGGTATATACCGGGGAGTCTTTTCCAACCACAAAGAAGACCAGGATCATGTCATTTGCAGGAAAATGGAACTTGAGAGCATCATGTTAAGTGAAGTAAGTCAAAGAGAGAAAAAAAGATAAAAAAGAAAGACTGTTGGGGGTAACTCAAGAAATCAGCAGGAGACCACTGGAGTCGAGTTAGGGGACTCACGGTGAGGGAGGGAGACAGGAAGCACTGGGGAATGAAATTGACCAAATCATGTTATGTGCACGTTCGAATATGTCACAGTGAATCCGACTACTGTAATTATAATGCACCAATAAAAAGTTAATTAAGAAAGACTCATTTCTCCACTGAGTCACTTTGAGATCTGAGGCCAGGATGTTTATCTTGGTCCGTTTCTTTTTATTCTGTTCTGTGACCTTGGTTTTGTGCTGTCATCCCACTTCTATGCTGACTTGATCCTGGTAGAATAGCATGACACTCCCAGGGGGCGTGAGTCCGCTGAAGTCCTTTCTCTTCTCCATTTCCCTCTCCTCCACCTTTACCCGTTCCTTAGTGTTGCCTCGGCTATTCTAGGAATTTTGTCTTTCCATATAAACTTTTAGGATCAGAGAACAGCTTGCTGAGGTTTTATTGGGATTTCATTGAATGGAACTGGGAAGAATTGATATCGGAAGAATGTTATTGAGTGTTTGCGATTGTTTTTGATCTCCTCCCTCATAGTTGGTCATTTTTTTTTTTTTTTTTTGCACATGGATCCTGTGCTTTTTGAAAATTAGTTTTAGGCCTAAATCTTTTACTTCTTGGTGCTATTGTAAATGGTATTATGTTTTGGATTTCAAACTCCGGTTGCTCATTGCTAGTAGGCAGGAAAGTGATTGTGAAGGGTGTAGGGTCCATGTTTGATACAACTTTCTGCATTAGCTTTCACATCCTGCAACTTGGCTCTGTGCTTAATTTTAATTCTAAGAACTTTTTATTGATGGTTTCAGATTTTCTTCATAGATAATCATGTTATCTGTGAATAGAGACAGTTTTATTTTTTCCTTTCACTTCCTTTTCTTGACCCACCATGCTGGCCAGGGTTTCCGGGGCAGGTTGGATTGTACTGGGGAGCGTGGACTTCTCTCTCTTTTCCTATCTTAGGGACAAAGTGTCCAGTTTTTGATTAGCTATGATCTTAATTCTAGGTATTTTTAAAACACATTCTTTACCAAGTTCAGGAAGTTTTCCTCTATTCTTATTTTGCTATTTTTTAAAAATAATCCTGAATAGGTACGTTATTAAAAATAACTTTCCTGCATCAGTTGATCATATGACTTTTTTTCTTCAGTCTGTGGGTGTGGTGGATTACTGCAATGGATTTTTCAAATCCTGAACCAGCTGTGCCTCCTTTGCAAATCCCAATTGGTTGTGGGGTTATTATTTTTGTTTTATCAATGGTTCAAATGGCAATTCAAATAAAATTCTCAAGGTGGAAAATTTGCTATATATCATCATTCTTTTAAGATTAATAGCACCCACTCTTACCTCTTTATCTCTCGTTTTTGCAAATCAAGTCAGCTGCTTTACATAATTCGCACTGAGCCACATCCCCAGCCCTATTTTGTATTTTATTTAGAGACAGAGTCTCACTGAGTTGCTTAGCACCTTACCATTGCTGAGGCTGGCTTTGAACACATGATCCTCCTATCTCAGCTGCTGGGTTTACAGGTGTGCACCACCGTTCCTGGCTCCTTTTATCATTTACTAGCTGGGATACTTCTATAAAGAAGTATTTGATACCCAGTGGGAGATTTATATAGAAAAGGAAGGATAAATATTTGATGATTTATTTACCATTTTTCAAAATCATATTAATTTCTTCAATGAGTTTTTTTTTAACTACCATTATGTACTCAGGGATTTAAATAGCTTCTCATGTTTTAATCCATTGCCCTTACTATCTTTACTGTCACCCCTATTGTCCCTTCTGAGGCTCTGATTCCTTTCACCATGACCCTAGGAGTTTTAGCGTCTCCGTGGCTCTCAGACGTGAGGAGTGGCTCGGGTCGGACCCCTGCTGCACAGACCCAGTGCTTCCTTCCTCAGGAGCCCTGTTCCCTTCCGTGGGAGATGGAGGGATAGAAATTGTCATGCTTCACAGACTTTCAACAGGAAGTGGCAACGGGAGGTGGGAGACCCGGTCTGAGCCAATGGGGGGGGGGGCCGCACATGTGTCCTGGGTTGCGAAAACGTTCCCACAAAGTGCCTTTGTTTGTCTTTTGCTGGGGGGCCCTGGGGTTGCTCCCATTCGAGACGAGTTTTCACGTTCATTTCTTGGCTCACGAGGCCCTGACCACATTAATCGTGCAGATTTGGAACTCTGACATGCATGTGGCCCAGCTTGAGGTTTGGATTTCTCGTGGGAAGGCTTTTTCCCTCCTGTTCAGAGCCCCAGGCAGATGGTGGGATGGCTTGGTGCTTCCCTGGGCTGGCAGCTGGAATCCTCTGTAGCCTTATTTCTCAAGGCGGGGGGGGGGGGGAGGGAAGTGCCCGGAGAACCCTTTTATTCTCCCAGGCAGTTGCTGGGGCTCAGTTCCCTGGGCCCACGGTCGCAGCCTGCACCACCCACCCGCGTCCAGGGCACAGTTTTGGTTCCTGTTTGAACCTTTGGTTCATTTGTGGCTCCTACAGCTCCTTCTTCTCTCCTTTGAGCTTTGCTAGAGGGAGTTACACTGAAGTTGCAGTAGCATTTCAAAACCTGGCCCCTTCCTCTTACCCAACAGGCCACCCTCTGTGTGGCTCCATCTTTTCTGTGATGTGGGGAGTGTGGGTCACTCCTGCCCCGTCCGCTGCCTCCCCCACACGGTGGAACATTTCAACACGTCCAGGCCTGGGGGCTTCTCCTGCCCCTGAGGGTTGGATGGGTGCCACCTGTCCACCTCCGAGCAGCGTGTGATTGTCCGAGGGCCGTGCCACCCCAGGCCACTCCTCGGTCCCTGGAGGGCCTGCCTCTGCCATCTTCTCATTCTGTTCCAGGTCACTTTTGAAGACTGCAGTTTTGGGGGCCTCCTGTGATTCCCTCATCCTTCCTTAGCCACGGTTCCCCAGGAAGGAGACCCAGACACAGTCTTCAGGCAGCCCCATCAGTGCCAGGTGGCCCCCAGGGGCTGGGGATGAGGAAAGTGTGGTGACAGGCCAGCACAGGTGGGTGAAGCCACCACACTCGCTCTGGGCAAGTCCCCAAGACGATGAAGACAAAGGTCTGTTCTTCTCTCTCTGTGTGTGGTTTCTTCTGTCCCGTCTCACAGTTAATGAGAGACTGATGATGTTCCTTGGCTTCTAGTTCAGAGTCGCCATATGCAAATGTGACACCTTCCTATTTTATTACCACCGCCCCCACCGCCCCCCCAAAAAAGATGTCAGAAGGCAGAGGTCATCGAAGGTTTGCTCTGAATGCTGCAAATTATTGTCCCTTGGAGCCAGGCTTGCTTTGCTGGGACCCTGGGACATCACACTTCCCTCTTCAGTTTAGTGACACAGGATTCCTCTCAAGCAGGAGTGATGTAGCCGCGAAGTCTCGGTGACCAGCAGAGGATGCTGATGTCACCTGTGGCCACACGCGTGTACAGTTTCCAAGGAGCTGGCTGTGCTGGGTGTACATAAATGGCACAGAGGCAAGAACAAGGGAGCCGTTTTCTGACCTAGTAACCGTTGCTTAGTAACGAGACCTAGAACTCAGGAAGCGGCAGTGATGACATGGGACGACGGCTAGATCTGGAAACAGAAGATTGAGGGGGACGTTCCAGTCCTGCTACGGATGTGTGACCTAGTGGGTTCATTTTAACGTCCCATAAGTGGGTCTTCTGCTGGCCACAGCGGGAGGGCTGGGGTGCTCTGTGGATCAGATGGCACTGAGGAAGGCAGAAAGATGTGTGAGCAGCATGTGGCATTTCAGGTGCACAGACCCCTCTGTGCCATGTCCCCAAATGGCCTCAGAGAAGACAGGACTCTGGTCATGGTGATTCCATGTCCTTGGCATGTCCACCCCCTTGAGCTCTCTGATTCAAGGACTCCCTCTGGTGCATCTCACGTTCCCCCTGCCTAGTACCCTGCTTGGCACCTGGTGAAATCTCTCTGGACAGAAATTTCTTTTCTCCTTTCTTGGAGTATATATACCCAGGGCATTTATTCAGTATATACTTAGATGTTTTTCTCGGGACCCAAATTCACTTCATTTTTGCTTCAGATAGCAAAGTTGTGGTGAGGAACACCCTACACAAGTTGACGATTCCTGATCCAAAATGTTTGGAACCGGTCGTCTCTTGGATATTTTGGGTTTTTGGAATATTTGCATAAATGTAGTAAGATGTCTTGGTGGATGGGACCTAAATCCAAACACAAAATTCATTTATGTTTTCTGTACCTTATACAAATAGCCTGAAGGTAACTGTATAAGATGATTTTAGAGCACCTGCATTTTGACTGAAACCCATGGTGTTAGCTTTCCGCCACTGTGACAAAATGCTGGAGACAATCAGCTTAAAGAACAGGAAAGTTTTATTTTGGCTCCCAGTTTCAGAAGTTCCAGTCCATGATCAGTTGGCCCTGTTGTCTTGGGCCTGTGGTAAGGCAATCCATCTTGGGGGGTGGGGGGACATGGTGGAGCAACCTGCTCACTTCATGACAGCAGAGAAGCAAAGAGAGAGAGGAGGAGAAAGGGACAGGAGCTCCACAGTCCCCCTCAAGGGCTTGTCCCCTCAATGGCTTCACTCCGTTCCAGTAGATTCCACCTCCTGAAGGTTCCACTCCTCCCAAAGCACCATGGTCTGAGGACCAAGCCTTCAGCTCACAGGTCTTTGGGGGACCCTCATCCAGTCATAGCCTCTGTCTCACGAGGCCAGGTGTGGAATTTTCCATTGGAGGTTCTCAAACAACTCTCAGATTTTGGAGCCTTTAAGATGCTTGGATTTTCAGACTCAGGATGCTCCACGTTGGCCATTTTCCTGGTGTTGGGGAGGAGAGGAGAACGGTCTCGAGACAACAGGAAGAGACAGGTCCTGCCTGTCCTGAAGCTGGACCTTGAACTTCCTCACAGGCAGATTCTTCCAGGAGCCCCACAGGAAGACGGGCCAGTGGTCCCTTCTGGAAAGGATGGATTCCTATGGGTCCGTTTTGGATCAAGCCGATATCTCCAGTAGAAAAGGGAATGTCCTTGGATGCCCTACAGAGGGTCAAAACGGTGCCTTTGTGTGACTTGCTGGCCTGAGCGACCTCTGCGGTCCCTGAGCCTCGGTTCCTCGTCTGTAAGTTGGGGACAGGAGTCCGTCCTGGAGACAGTCCCTTGCTGAACTAACTGGAGTGACGTGGGCGGTGGCTTGGAGAGAGATGCCTATCCCCTCCCCCACTCTCTGATTTCCACCAGGTTCTCTGAGATCTCATTTTCAGGAGGACAGAAAATCCAGAAGCATCTTGTCCTTGAAACCTGGGTCCTCTCCGGAAGGTTGACAGTTTTTCTGAAAATGGCGTGTGATTAAGTCAACAGCAAAAAATAAAAAAAAAAAAAAATTTAAAAATGGGGATGCCAGGTAATTGCTTAGATCTCTTTCTCCTTCCTTCTACTAAATGTGTTTCCCTGGCTCTTTATCAGGACATTCCATCCTCTCTAAGAGCTGGGGCTGTCTGCCCTGTTCCTGTAAGGCCAGACTCTTCCCATTACTGTGCATCTGACTGACGTGCAGGGCTGCTTGGCACGGCCCCGCCTTCTACAGAGATCGATACCTGCGTGGGCTAACTGCCTGCAAATAGGAGGAATCAGTGCCTGATGGTTTCCTTGGAAATGTGTCCCTCCCAGTCTGGGCGTGGAGCTGTGTCTCTTTACAGCTCTGTGTCCTTCACTGGAAATCACCAGGGCTACCAGGAAGACCTGCTTTAGCACTCTTCATCAAGGATGCTGCCAAGGTAGAGCTTCTGGTCTCACATATCGAAGTGTCTTAAAGACTCCTTTCAATTTTTTAAAAATGTCTAGGAGGCATTCCAATTCAGTGAACCTGTGTCTTCCCCTTTGTAGGCACCCAGGGCCCAGATTGCTGGTTGTCTACCGCAACATCCGTTTTCTCTTTCTGTCTTAGTCGGTTTTCTGTTGTTGTGACAAAGTACCTGAGGCTGAGTAATTTGTAGAGAATAAAGGTTCACTGGGCTCACAGTTCTGGAGGCTGGGAAGTCCAACAGCATGGAGCCACTGGGTTGGAAGACTGAGGCGAGGATTAGGTATGGAGGCTTTATCAGGAAGTGGGAGCCCAGGAGACCAAGAGCAAGGCAAAAGGGACCATGAGGGAGAAGGAGCAGTGTGTCTGGGGCAGGGGGCAGGGACAGCTGCACATCTGCCAGTGTCCTGTGTGAAGACTCTCACTGGTGAAAACCTGGCACGGGAGATACTCATCTGCCCGCTCCTTTCCTTCCTGGTCGTATCACTCCAACCCTGAGCCCAGGTACGGAGAGAAGCATCAGATACGTGGACACCAGAACTGCGACCGTCTTCTGTGATGTCAGCCATAGAGGTGATGTCGAATCCTGCCACCTCCCCAGAGACAACTCTGGCAGCCAGTGTGTTATGAAAAGAGATGAGAGGCCAGTGGCCGAGAGTCTCCCGAGCCTATTTAAGTGCAGCAAATCTTGGGAGGATAAAAGCTGAGTTTGGTACGTCTTTTTAAAAGAAGTTTGACCTGGAGTGCAGATGTGATGGCTGGAACTCTGGCTGCCATTTGGAAGCCCAAGAAAGTAGGCAAAATGCTAAGAATGAGAGAATAGAATTTAGAGCGAGGCCTGTCATGTCGAAGTTGCCAGACTGTTTATCAGAGCTCCGGCCCGCTGGATGGCTTTTAAAAGCGTTGATGTCTTCAAGTGAGAGAGAAATAAAGTTCCATGTGGTTTAAGCCCAGGTTACATTTCTTAGTATATAAAGCCCAAATGAATCGTAACATACAATAATCGTTTGTTGCATGGAGAGCCTGGTTCACCAAGGTCATTCAGCTGCCTGGTGGCCCACAGGCCCCAGGATGAGGAGCACGGTCTTCAGGACAGCCTCAGTTCCCTCCGGTCCCCGTTTCCCACTCTGGGGTTTCTATATCATCCCCCCCCCCGCCTCAAATGCCCCTCTCTCCTTCCCCTCCTTTTTGTCAACTGGAAATGACCCACATTTTCTCTGGAGAAAAACACAGGCGTCCAGTGGGACGTCACCCCAGCTCCCTCCACACCCAGGAGCCACCCATCTGCCCCGGAGCAGGTCACTGTCCTCTCCTGGGGTTGAGTTCTTGGCCCCGTTGGGACGAGGACAGGCTTTGTCATTAGACTTGAGCCATCACTGGCCCCAGAGATGGCCAGAGCGCCTACGAGTTTCCATATTCCTAGGCTCACTCCAGAACTTTCCCCTTCTCTCTGGCGTCGTCCGTTTTCCCGTCTCTGCCGAGTCTTTCTTTCAGCTCAGGGACACGTCGCCATGATCTCCCGCCGCTGGGTATCGTCTGAGGAACCTGAAGTCCACGTGCTGAAGGAGGCCCGCACTCCTGAGTTCGCTGCGATCCTCTTCTCAAGGTTCGGGGTATGGCATCCACCCAAGTGTCCATCAGGAGATGAATGGAGGTAGAAAACGGGTTGCGGGAACACCATGGAAACTACCAAGCCACAAAAAAGCACAGATTCCTGTCATCTGGGACAACATGGATCGACCTGGGGACACTGTTCCATGAAGTGACCAGAGCATGCCTACTGTGCCAGGTTCAGAGAGACGCGCATCATGGGATCTCACACGTGGAAGTGCAAAAGTTGTATTTCACAGAAATCCAGAATCGGGTGGTGCTTCCCAGAGACTGGGGACCGCGGGGGTGACGGGGAGAAGGGTGGTTAGTGGGTGTCGGGTTACAGTTAGCAGGAGAAAGAGGTCTGGAGGCTCTGGGCCCAGCAGGGTGTACCTAACAACAGTGCACTGCTTATCGCAAAGTGGTTAGAAGAAAGAATTCTGAATTGACTTACCGTAAAGATAGGCTAAAAGTTTAACATGATGATTGATCACTCTGACTTGATCGTTCCCAATATATACCTGAATCAAAGTATCACGTTACCTTATCAATATGTACAAGTATTATGGATCAGTCAGAATGAATTTAAAAGTCTCCTATTTTGAAAAAAAGTCCCTTCCATTTAATCCCTTCTAGTTGCTATCTCATCTCTCTGCTCCCCTTCAGAGCAAGACTCCTTGATGGCTTCCTGTTTTTATTTCTCCTCCCATTCTTTGGTTCTATTCCAATCAGGGTGATGTGATTTCCCCCCTTCCCAGGTCAACAGTGGACTTAACATAGCTAAATGCAGTGGTCCGTCTTCCACCCAGGCTCCTGCTACATGATCAACTGAAACTTAACCAGCAATGGATTGCTGTCTATCATGGCTTCCTAGGTTGGCTGGGCTCGGCTGGATGGTTCTAGAAGTGTTTCTCATGTGATTTCATTCTGAATGTTGGAGTCACCTGAGTGTTTGGCTGGCATGGACATCCAATATGGCGCCCACCTATGGAAGCCATTGGTGCAGCCTGTTGGCTGTAAGCTGCAGGAGACCTTGTGGGGCCTCTCCATGTGGCTTGGGCTTCTCACATGCAGAGAGATACCAGGGCCGCTTGGGGTGCATGCAAAGCAAGCCCTGCTTGTGCTAAGTCACTGAAATTTGGGCTGATTTCACCACAATCCCAGCCTCCAGGTCTGATATGGCACTCAACTAAGATTGTCACAAAAATGAGGCGAATTCCTTTTTTTTTTTTTTCAAATTCTAATATAAGCAGATAGAAATCCTCTCACCAGTTCTCCCTCAACATCCCTAATTCCCTAGTAACTAGGGAAAAAGAGAGTAGAACAGTGAAGATTCTAAGTTCCTGGACCTTCTGGATGAGTCTTCTGAAGACTGACCATCATTTGGTATTTGTACAGTATCCGTCACGGGTCCAGCAAGATTCTCCCCTGGGAAGCTGATCGCAGAGATGGAAGGCAGGGTCCCGTCCTGCTCCAGCTGAGTTAGGACAACACCTCAGCCCAGTTACCTGTACAGTGAGGTACAAGCATTTGCTGAATGCTCATTGACAGAGTTACAGCCTGAATAGGAAGAGTTCCGAGCTCCTCTCTGGCGGTTGCTGATACGGTGGGCTGCGTGGTGTGTTTGCTCACTCACTCAGTGAGTCTGGCTGCACCATCTGCTCCATGCAGGTACCAGGTGAGACACCCGGACACAGCGGGGAACAGACACCCCCGAAGGCAGTCCATGTTCTGAAGGATCTTAGTGAGTAGGATCAAAAAAAAAAAAAAAAAAAAAAAGGAAGATATTTGAGCAAAAGCTAGAAGCTAAGTGAATGAGACAGTCACGTGGGTTTCTGGGGCAAGAGTCTCCCAGGTAGAGCCAACAGCCAAGGTAAGTGGGGAACTCACCAGGGGTTTTGGAGAAACAGTTTCCCGGGGATGTGGACAATGGGGTGGAAGAAGAAGGTCAGGCTGAGAGGTAGGAGGAATCTGTAGGGACGCTGGGTAGCCATCTGACCTGTTGACGTTGGGCGATGGACACCCTGTCATGGGTCACTCCTACTAGACCTCGAGCATCCAAACAGACTCAGGAGGCCGACCACGGTATGCATGCAGATGGGAGACATATTCAAGGATACTTTAAGATATCGGCCAAGCCGGCATGAGTAGATTCCTGGGTATTGTGGAAGGAACCGCCTTATGGCCACTAAGTGTCTCAGAGCCACACAGCCTTATTTCACATCTTCAAATGTTTAAACAGCGTCGAAGAGATTGAAAGGCATTTTTTTTCTTCCCCTTAGAGTATCCAGGATTTGCTAGTTCCTGCTCTGCACAGGTGGAGCGGTTCTGTTGAAATGTTTTTTTTTTTCTCTTTTCACTTCCTGAAATGGTTTGCTGAGGGAAATCTGTTCAGAGAGAACCACCTTAAATTCCAGCACCCTGGTGGGAGCCCTGATCAGGGGAGGAGTGCATCCTGTGGGCACCCCTAGGCCAGCACGTTTATTTAATATCTGTGTGACTGTACCGCATTGCATCCACATGCACACATACATCCTTTGCAACAATGAGGTCAGGGTAAACGTGCTGCCTCATACCTGTGGTTTTAAAAATCAGTACCAACGTTCACCGTCACCATTGTCTCGGAGGTGATTTCCTATCTGCACATTTATTTTTTCCTTAGTGTCTCTCGGTCCCCACTGAACACCAGTAGGGACCCCACACCCATGGAAAGGTCAACTTTTTCAGAAACAAAAACTATTTTCTCTGGGAAGGAGGACAAACTGTCACTCGTGTGTCATGCCGAGGCGTGAGCGTCTCCAGTAGCCGGTTCACAAGAAACGCACAGGAAAAATGACAGTTATGACAGAGTCTTGAACTGTTTGAGGAACACAAAATCAGAGTGTCCGTGAATCTGACAGGTTTCCTTCGTGAACGGGAATGGAATCCGTGTTCCTTTCCGTGATGTGGCTCTGGTATCCAGAGCCAGGAATGCTGGGTGGCTCTAGGGACACGGTGGCTCTTCTCTTTGCTGGGGACAGGTATCTGCAAGATGTGTCCCAGCACATGATCAGAGCACAGGCTTCCGTGAAAAGAAAATTAAAAAAATAAATTAAAAAAAAATAGATTCCTGGGAGGTCGATTCCTAATTTCTGATGGTATGGCCGTTGGTGACTCTCCATTTGAAATCCGACTTTTCTTTGAGGATATGATATTTAAGAAGAAATCTTCAGCGGTCTGGTTTCTATGGGAGCTCCCCTGCATCATCACCGCGAAATTAGACCAGACAAAGAAATGAGAGGAGAAGCAGATGGGCGCTGCTTTTCCATTGGGTTCAAGTAGGTCTCAGAAAAGTCAAGAAAACCCTCAAATGTCCTCCTTAGAGCATGCGATGATTGCTTTCCGGGGAAAGCGTCCCTTCTCCTGGCTCCTCACGTTGACGAGGTTATCACATTCTCAGGAGCCCTCCGAGCGGGAGGAAAGCATTTCAGTTTTTTCATGACTGTGACAAAAGACCTGAGAAGAGCGACTTAGAGGAGGAAAAAGGTTATCTGGGACTCCTGTTTAGGGGTTCAGTCCATATCTGAGCCTGAGGCGAGGCAGAACCTGGTGGCAAAGAACACGGTCGAGAAAAGAAACTTAGGACATGAGAGACAGGGACCAGAGCCAGAGCTCACTCACTAGGGACAAAACATAAACCCCAAAGGCACGCCCCCAGCCACACCTACGGGCCTACAGTCACCAGTTAATCCATTCAGTGGATCAATCTGCTTATTGACATGCATCTCCATGGGGTAGTCCACTGATCAGGTTAAGGCTCTCATAATCTGATCATTTTACCTCTTGCAATGTCTGACCCGTGAGCTCTGGGGGGACACCTCATCCTAAATCCTAAACAGAAATGGGACAGAGGCTTCTCACGCCGTGTTGAGGCCACAGGTGGTCTCCCCTGCCTCCCAAACGCATATGTTGAAGCCTTGGCCTCTAGTGGATGGGGTCAGTCTCTGAGACACCCCTGGCAGGAGATTCCTGCACTGGATACCAGAAGAAGGCTCCCCTTCCCCTGCTCGGCCATGCTGGGCAGCCCTGGCCTCGCCACACGGGGCTGACCCCGAGTCTGGCGAAGTGGGCAGAGCAGATCCCAGCATGGCAGACCCAGGGTGACGGCTCACCTTTCACCAAGGGCTCAGTGAGCTGAGGACAACTTGTGGCCAGGAAAGAGATTTCCTTAGTCAGCCAGCCAGACCAGGAGCGGTGGACCGGCTTCCAGAAGACCGTCTTGACCCGAGCTCCCAGCTCCTCAAATCCTTAGGGAATGACGGAGAAAACCTGCTAGCTGGTCGTTACTGATTCTGTGTCAGACTCGGAGGAGCAGGAAATCAATGATCCACGAGGACTGTGTGCTGGGGAGGGACAGGCCCTTCCCAACACAGACGACCATGGGCACAGCCACCCCAGCCCAGTGCAGATGGGATGCTCGGCTCCTGGAGAGAGTTCCTGGTCCCTCTTCCTCCCTTGGGAGAGTAAGAGCACAGACACAGAGAAGGGCCTTCAGAGTGTGGGAAACAACCCGGGAAATGCCCGGGCAGTGCAGATGGCTATCGGGTCACAGGACGTGGGTTTTCCATGGTCCAGGGGACTCAATGTGGGTGGCTTGGAGGAGGGGATATTGCATTGGCCAGAAGAGCCAGGGGAAGGGTGTTGGGGGTGGGGGGAGCAGCATGGGTGGGACTTGACTTGGGGAAGAATGCAGGGTGTTCTGGGATGCACCTGGAAGGCTGAGGGCTGGAGCCTGGAGAGCAGGAGGGAGGAGAGCAGGAGGGAGGAGAGCAGGAGGGAGGAGAGCAGGAGGGAGGAGGGAGGAGAGCAGGAGGGAGCAGGGAGGAGAGCAGGAGGGAGGAGGGAGGAGAGCAGGAGGGAGGAGGGAGGAGAGCAGGGTGGGGAGGAGGGAGGAGAGCAGGAGGGAGGAGGGAGGAGAGCAGGAGGGAGGAGGGAGGAGAGCAGGGTGGAGAGGAGGGAGGAGAGCAGGAGGGAGGAGAGCAGGGTGGGGAGGAGGGAGGAGAGCAGGAGGGAGGAGGGAGGAGAGCAGGAGGGAGGAGAGCAGGGTGGGGAGGAGGGAGGAGAGCAGGGTGGGGAGGAGGGAGGAGAGCAGGAGGGAGGAGAGCAGGAGGGAGCAGGGAGGAGAGCAGGAGGGAGCAGGGAGGAGAGCAGGAGGGAGGAGGGAGGAGAGCAGGGTGGAGAGGAGGGAGGAGAGCAGGAGGGAGGAGGGAGGAGAGCAGGAGGGAGGAGGGAGGAGAGCAGGGTGGGGAGGAGGGAGGAGAGCAGGAGGGAGGAGGGAGGAGAGCAGGAGGGAGGAGGGAGGAGAGCAGGGTGGGGAGGAGGGAGGAGAGCAGGGTGGGGAGGAGGGAGGAGAGCAGGAGGGAGGAGAGCAGGGTGGGGAGGAGGGAGGAGAGCAGGAGGGAGGAGGGAGGAGAGCAGGAGGGAGGAGAGCAGGGTGGGGAGGAGGGAGG
The DNA here is from genome assembly GCF_964194105.1 of Spermophilus citellus. Lineage (NCBI taxonomy): Eukaryota > Metazoa > Chordata > Mammalia > Rodentia > Sciuridae > Spermophilus > Spermophilus citellus. The sequence continues at coordinate 2,487,995 of NC_138198.1, read as the reverse complement.
AGAGCAGGAGGGAGGAGGGAGGAGAGCAGGAGGGAGGAGGGAGGAGAGCAGGAGGGAGGAGGGAGGAGAGCAGGGTGGGGAGGAAGGGGCTGCCACACAGGGGGGGCTGGAGGAGAGGAGGCAGAGTTGGGAAGCTCAGGTCTGAGGGCAGCACAGATCTGCCTGGGCGTCCAGGAGGAGGCTGGGGAGCAGGGAGCTGATGGGGGACGTGGTTAGAGGAGGTCTTGGCAGGTTCCATCCCAGTCTTGCAAATGCAAAAGGACAAGGTGACTGTCCAGGGGGATCTGGCACTGGTGTGTCACACGTTCCTGTACCTGGAGACCACTGGACTCTAGGTAGTTGTGTTTGTGAAAGAGAGCCACACGCATCTCTACCACGTGAATGGGTGCTTCAAGTCATTTAAGTCATGACGACAGGGGCTTCCTTTGAGGTTCAGAGTCTGAAACCTCGAAATTCTCAAAGTCATTGGGATGGAGGATAGTGGTGAGAGGGTGGGAAGAAGGTCCAGTGGAAGGATGCAAAAGGATATAGGATTTCATCTTGTCTCTTCTGATTCAAACAGTGGCTTAAATGTCAAGTCCATTGTAAAACATAAAACATTAATAGATCTGCACTTTTTTTTTCCATTTTACTTTTCTGGAAAGATCTATTTTAAGGAACACTTGAGAAACTTCCAAGTCCAGAAGAACCTCGTCATGCCTTAATCCACCCAGCAGGTGCAGTTAAAGCAGCTGCAGAGAGACAGAGAGAGAGAGAGTTTCCACAGTGCCCGGCCAGCCAGGTCCGCTGGGGTCCAGTGGAGAACATTCCACGGACCATCGCTGAGTCTTTTTCCAGCCCCTCCTGGCTCTTTATTCTCTCTGTGGAACATGAAACTACTCACTTCTAACTTTGTCAGGAGCCCTTTAGGGACTTCCAGGGATATAGCATCCCCCGATATATGGGGGAGACTGATCCAAACCACCTTCATCTTGTTTGGTATTTATCCACTGTGACCAGCTGAATGATGGCCCCCCAAACCGGAGGCATGTTCATGACCTGAAACCTAGTGCCTGTGACCATGTTCCCTTACATAACAAAAGTTCCTTGGCAGATGCAATTCACTGAGGGATTTTGAGATGGAAGGATTCCTTTGGATTATCCGAGTGAGCCTGAGGGAGCACCAGGGCCCTTGTAAGAAGGAGGCAGAGGAGTTAAAGCTGAGGTCAGGAGACAGGTAAAAACATTTGCACAGGTGGGCTGGCGCACGGGGAAGATGAAGGCAGAGACCGTGAGCCAAGGAATGCAAGTCTTCTAGAAGCTGGGAAAGAAGAGATGCAAATCCCCAGGACCCTGCAGAAGAACACAGGCCTGCCACACTCTGGCTCTCACCCATGAAGGTGGGCAGGACTCGTGACCTCCAGAATTGGAAGACCACACATTCGCCTTGCCCTGCCCTAAGCCATTAAGCGTGTGGTGGTCTGTAGCAGCAGCCACAGGAGGACATTGAACGACGTGTTCTCATGGAATACCTTGATCTGCGTGGTGTAGAGCCCTCTCTTTGATGCATCAGGGTTGATTTAGACACTCAGCTAAGTTGTTACCTAATTCTGTCCTTTTCCTTAAGACAGTGAGAGGATTCCGCTTCTTTAGAATGGGCCTGGAAGTAGCATCCAAAGTCATCTTTTCCCCTGGGTGTCCATAATGTCTAGAGATCATGATACTAGTATTTTCTCTTGCAGTGGAACATGGATCAACCGCAGGATGTATATCCGCCTCTGTTTCCGGGATGGAAAGCCCCTGTAGAACTTCACTGCTCTCTGGGGGGTAGCTGCTCGGGGGTCATGGAGACGGGTCTGAGGGCCGCTGGTGAATGGTCATCACTTTGAGGAGTCAATAAATTACACGTGAGTCCTAAGGCGTGGATTAGACTGCGGCGGCTTCTATTGCTCTGTTAACTGATCTGAAAACCGTGAGTGAAATCCACTTATTCCTTCCACACATAGTCACTGAATGCCTGGTAGGGGCCAAGCACCGTGCTTCGGGCCCTGGGGAGGAGGTGAGAACAAGGGAAATAGCCCCTGCTCCTCTGCAGGACGCTCTGGTCTAGAGGAGAGTGAGAGCCGCTGCACAGTGCTCAGCAGCCCAGTGGAGAGGGCCAGGCACCGGGTTGGGCCTGACATCTCCTGATGAGCTGCAGGTGGCGCTGGGATGTGAGGCGGAGCAGAGGCTGAGCTGCAGCAGGCCCACACAGGGCGGCTGGGTAGGGGAAGCCGCTGTGGCTGGAGTAAGAGCGGGCGGCTGTTGGGGCAACGAGGGCCCCACCTCAGGTCTGGCAGGCATGGCCGGAGCAAGGAGGGGGTCTTGGGCTGCATGAGGATTCCTGTGAGTGTGCCTCGATGAGGAGGTGAAGGGCCAGGAAGAGAGGCAGGATGTGGTCTCAGCCCAAGCCACAGCAAGGTGGGGGACACAAACGGCACCACGTCTGTCTTCCCCTGCTCTACGGCTCTCGGCTGCAGTCACCACCACGACCCTGCACACGCGGGCGTGAGTTCATGAGAATATGTGGATATGCATACAAGCACACGTGAATGTGTATGAGTGTGAGTGTGTGCGCACACGAGCACCTGTGAACACGCACATGTGAGTGCACATGAACAAACACATGTGTCTGTGACAGTGCGTGTGAACACATGGGCACATGTGAACACATAGATGTGATAGCACGTGCGACATGAGTGTGCATGTGAACACAAAGGCAGGAGTACCTGTGAACATGAGTGTGTGAGCATGCATGGGAGGGTATGTGGATATGTGCATGTGTGTGCTAGTACGTGTGAACATGTGAGTGGGTGATGTGTTTGTATGTAGGGGTTTGCATGGGTGAGTGGCTGTATGTGATGCGTATGTGCGTAAGCGTGTGGGAATCCGTGTGTGAGATCCAAGTGCACTTGGCCGTCGGTGGCTTCACAGGAGTGGAGCAGCCCTTCCGTGACAGCTAGGGCTCCTGTTTCTGGCCGTGGCTGGTCCTCAGCCCCTACACGTGTGGGAATGAGCCATGTGCAGGAAGGAGACCTCCAGCTTCCCACCTTCCCACCCCGCTCAGCCCCTGTCACTACTGTGCTACTCTCGGCTTCTGTCAATTTGGCTTTTTTCGATTCCACAGATGAAGGAGACTATCTGGTATGTGTCTTATCTACCTGGTCTATTTCCCTTCCTGCTCTCTTTCAGGCTCATGCAGGTGGTTGCCGTGTTTCTATACGAAGTTCTTCACATAGAGGGACCACTACTGGAGGTAGGTAGCTAGAAAGAAAAGAGACAGATGACATTTTTTTAAAATTATTTTTTATTCTAATTTGTTACATATGACAGCAAAATGCATTATATTTTATATTACATGATAGATGTTATTATCCGTACAAATTATATATATATATATATATATAATGAAAGAGATACATAATAGATGATAGAGATAGATAATAGGTAATCAGATGGATGATAAATAAATAATAGATGTAGTAGATATAGATGGGTAGATAATGCATGGAGAGATGGATAGATATACAGAGAATAGATCGAGGGTAGGTAGGTAGACTGAACATTTAGACAGTGGGCAGATCGTATTCTGCAGCAGAATCCGGGGCCACAGCCGCTTCAGCCTGTGTAGTTAAATCCCATAACCTCTGCAGCAGTTGACTCAGAGCAGTTAAGACTTGAGTGAGCAGGGTATGGTGGTGTACACCCATAATATCAGCTACTTGGGAGGCTGAGGTGAGAGGATCACAAGTTCAAGGTCAGCCTGGGAATCAGAGTGAGACCCTGTCTCCCCTGTATACCCTCTATACACACCCCCTCCAAAAAAAAATTGGTCAATAACCAACCAACCAATTACTTCCCATTTTATCACCACTTTCAGTTCAGGACTAACCAGAGAAAGGTAAATACACAGTTTTAACCCATCCCCTAGAATGCCCCCCTTCTAGGCAATCACCCCAGCCTCTGTAGCCTAAGAGCCTCCGTTGGGCTCACCTGAGCCTTCCTCCTTTTCCACAATGAAGGTCTGCCTGAGAGCTTCTGCTAAACCCAAGCGATGGTGGACGGATCCCTGGCAAACCCTGAATCAATATAGTGCGCTCACATTTGGGTAGACTCATTTATTGCCACTGTCTTTGTACATATTTATGTTCCAGTGCAATCATCTTGGGCTTTTGTTTTGATAATCACTCTCTGGGATCAACATGAGCATGTCAGGGGTGACCTGAGCATCCATTGCACCAGTTTGGATGGTGATGTCCACACTTGTGTCCATGCTGATTTATGGCATGGCTCCCACCAAAAGGCCCAAAGGCTGAATGGTCGGCATCGAGGTGGCACGCTGCACCTGGTGATAAAGGCATACCCACATTAGACATCTGATGCCTGCACACCATATCCACTGTCCCTCTCTGGCACCACTGGGAGACATGAAGTAAAGGTGGATGACAGGGGCCTGGGTCCCTGAGTCACTGTGTGGAGGAGATCCACCTGCCAATCAGGAGCAATCTGACTTATTTCACCTGAGTGCAAAGTCGACTCAAACGAGATCTTGTTCACCATGAGGTTCTGGGGTCTCATCCATTGTAGCAGCTTCCAGTACCTAAACTTATACTCCAGACTCCAATAAAGATGGACAGGGGCCAATAGAGCTGAGTCTACACAGTGTGACAGGGCTACTGGACAGAGGAGCCGCTATTCTTCTGGGGTCAAGCCTGGAGGAGGGAAGGGGAAACCAACAGAAGGGGCTGAAGATGGATCCCCAGGGGATGCCCTAGGGTAGGGAGGTGTGTGCACAAAGGTGTGTGAGGAGCCTGGGGCATTTGGGAAACAGAAAGAAGCTGTAAGAGAGGAACACAGAGATGTTGAGGTCAGGGCAGTGGACTGTCCATCACAGGGGGGTTGGGTAGGACAAAGGCAAAAGTTGATTTTATTCCAATGCAGTGGGGCTCCCTTGGAAAGTGAATTGGTGGACTAACATGGTTTGATTTATGTTTGTAAAGGTGCAGCTGGAATACGGATGGGGAGAGCAGAGGGTGAGAGGCAGGAGGTTCAAGAGGAGATAGGACCTGCCCAGAGATCCAGGATGGAGGGATTGGAAGGCAGCCTAGGAGACTGGTTGGTGGATTTCACGTAGGATGGAGAAGAACCCAGGACCTGGAGGAAAAGAATTTCCACCAAGAGGATAAAACCCGGGTTGGAGGAGTGGATCATCCTCAGCCAAGAAACAAAGCCTTCAAGTGATTAATATCCTTGGGTCACATAGTTATGGGACAGGCATTCTCTGTATTTATTTTATTGAAATTAAAATCCAGAAGCATTGTCTATAAAGCTAGCCTCGAGGCAGCAACCTCCTTCTCTGAACCTAATATTGGCAAATTAGTTTCTGCAAAAACGACATCACCTGTCACATGAAATGAATGGGGCTTATTTGAATTTTACTTGGTTCGCAGTTTTATAGCACTTAATCTGAAAATTATTTCGGTTTTATCGTTAAATCAAAGCTGTAAAAATGTATAAAATTTAGACCTCATTTTGCCACGTAGGTATTGAAGTCACATTACTATCCAAATGATTAAGAGGAGATGGGTGATTTTTTTTTTTTTTTCTTTTGAAAGGGATGTAGGATTCGTTCAGTTTGGGCAAACACTGCTTGAGGGCCCTGCTGAAGTGCTGTTGTAGGTACACAAAGTTGGATCCGTTAGTCTCCGGGTGTGTGGAGGAGACAGGATTCTGCTGAAGGACATGGGCCTCCCTCCTGGCCCCCTTGGTAAGAGCATCGGTTCCTGCCCTTGGCTGTGCTTGGCCATCACCTGCCAGTATCCTGATTGCTGCACTCTGGATGCTCTAATAACCCTGAAAATTACAACTTAATGGTTTCAGGTGAGGCCAGAGCATTGGAGGGACACAGACCTGCCCAGGTGATGAGAATGTGCAGGCACGAGGATGGAGAAAACCTCACCAGCCTCCAGACCCGGCTGAAGTTCACGACTCAGTTATTCCAGAGGATTGAAGCCTAGGAGGTCACCTAATCGGAGGGAAAGCCCCAATCCTCTTGGAAGGAAGCTCAGGTAAGATGGAGGCACCTGTCCTTGCCCTCTGGGTCTCTCGGCGTGTGTATTTCTACAGAGGAAAACAGAAAACAAGGAAGAAATAGAAGCAGGAATTTTAAAACAACCAGGAAACAGGCCACTCACCTTCCTGCCTTTGAAAACAATTTCTTGTATCAAATGGCTGTCCAGAGTGAACCCCTCAGGATGAATCCTGTGGCCCAGAAGTCAGACCAGTGGGGTGAGGGACATGTCCCCTCCTCTAGGCCTGGAGCCACTTCCTGCCACAGCTGGAAATGATGGGGTGGGCTTGAGCAGGCACGAGGGGTGGTTGATGCCTCTGTGAGTGTCCACAGCATCTCTGTGCCTCCTGTCCAGGGCTGGACCTCAGGCTGCTCACAGCATCTCTTCCACGTCACCTCTTTGTGAGACCCCCGTGACAAGTCTCCTAAGGGTCTGCATTGTGCCTTCCCTCTCTTTTCTCCAAAACCTGCCATGCCCTGTACTGGGTCCACTCAGAACAGGAGACCTTTCTCTGGACCCGGATGCTGGGCCAGTGCTTATACGCACTAGGCACCTAGAGGGTGTCAGTGCATCAAACACCAAACCTGTCTCGGTTAAAATTATCATTATTTTTTAATTTCTGCTTTGGTTTCCATCCTGCAAGTCAGCTCAGCATTATTTGTCTGGGTGAAGGCTGACTGATTTAGAGGAGGTCAGGACGGCCAGACTGGCTGGAGGAACCTAACGCAGGAGCGGGGGACTGCGGTCCCATCTTACTGTGGGTTTCATTTGGCAGAGACTCCCCCTTAAAATGGAGCCTGACACAAGAGTGTGTTTGCCATGAGTTTATTTGGGGAGTGACTACAGGACCAGGGGGTGAGGAATGGAGCAGGTTGCAGGGGTCATACATTATCAAGGTCACCCCCCCCCCAGGAATCAGGGGCTTGATTTCATAGGAAGATGTCTCCGCGACTCCCCTTCCTGAGGTTGCCGTGGAGGTTTGTGGCCTCCTCCAGGGCTCTTCCTGGAGGACACCTTGCATCAGACATGGTCAGGAAAGCGAGAGGCGAGCAGAGCTTGGACAGACCCTTCCTCACCAGGATGCTCTGGGCTTTCTGGAGGTGACTACTGCCGCTTCAGCAGAGGGTGGAGGTGGGTTGGCCCAGGGTGACTCAGGACACCTGCCAGCCAGCCACAGGGATTTTAGGGAGGATGCTGAACCTCTCCTACCTCCCTTTTCAGCGTCTATCCCACAGCAGTTTGGAACAGGCCATCCTCAGAGCAGAGGCTTTCAAGAAGAGGACCCGCAGCACCAGTAGCTGAGGCCCCGTCCCCATGCAGAACTACCTGGGCAGAAAGCTGTGTTTAAAAAATTCTCTAGGGATTTCGATGCACACAAAATCCTCAGAACCACTGACCTGGAATTTTGTTTCCATTTTTCTCATTCTGTTCTCCACATTTAATCCTTGAGCGCATATGTATTGAAACTGGCCATGAGAGAAGCTCTGAGCTGGGCTGCAGACAGATAGAGTCCCTGTCCTTGCAGTTCCGTGGCCTCTGGGAGGGCATAAAAGGCCTGGCCTGTTGCTGTTTGGGGTCAAGATACAACCCCCAAATGCCCTCTCACCCCTAGTGACCTGCGTCCTCCAGCCATGTCCACCTGCCTATAGTTGCCACCTACAAGTCCATTTCAAATAATAAATCCATCAAGTGGATTAATCTCCCGATGAGGTTATAGCTCTCATAATCCCATCTTTCCACCTCTGAACATCACTGCATTACCCAATACATGAGATTTTAGGGGGACATTCCTAAATCCAAACCATAATACCACTCAATGACCAGAGGTATCCACAGGGACTTAAACGTGGACTGACCTTTCCTGTGTTCAGCCACTGCAAGTTGGGCATGCTGGGTAGGAGAGTGAGCTCACCCTGATGGATTAAAAACACACAAGGAGCACTTCTTAGGATCCATGAGATCAGAGACCAGCTCTCACAGTCCTAGGAATTCAGAGGGTCTGGTTGGGCATCTGCTTTGACAGTGGGCAGCTCCAGGGAGGAGAGGGTGAACTTGGCTTTGCACACCTGCTGGAGGTACCAAAGGTCTATCCAAAGAAACATGGTGCACAGATGTACAGGTCCAAAATTCCCCACAGGTTGGGGGTGGAGACTGACCTTGTGAACTGTGAGTATATAAATGGTTGCTCAGAAAAAGAGGGTTTGAAACAAGCTCCAAAGCACCCCAGTGTTTTACAGATGGGTGGTGGGGAGTACTCACACAGAGAGAAGAGAAACTGGAGAATACATGGTACCTCCCTGGAGAAGCCTATGGTTAACAGTACCCCAAGTGCTGTGTGTTGGGGATAAGGGACTTCAGAGGGCCCTGGACTCACACAGAGGGATGACCTAGTGGACAGAGTTTGGAGAACAGTCTTGGGAAAGCTAGCAGATGGGGTTGAGGTCTGTAATGTGCATGTGGCTGATTCCAGGTGGCATGTCATGTGTCTCTGAAGAGACCTTCTTGAACAATTAAACCCTGAGAACTATGTACACACCTGGATTAAAGGTGAAAGGGCCACACATGGCCTGGGCTCAAGTCAGACTCTACCATGTGCCAGTTGAGTGGTCTTGGGAAACTGCTGAAATTTTCTGGGCCTGTTTTCTCATCTGTAAAATAAAGTGACAGTAAGACCCAACTCCCAGGCTATTGAAGAATCCAATGAGTTAATATACACCTAGTGTCCAGACCAGTGTTTGACAGGCACTAACTGAGCAAAGATGTTGGATTTTACCTTTTCATGTGGTAGAATTTCTTAAGCATGGGGGTTACTAACCTTCTCAATACAGTTCTATTTTTTTCAAAGCTATTGGTTAGGAATCATTGGGGCACTTGTTAAAGGTATGACTACCTGGTTCTATCCCAGATGCTTGGACCTATAGATTCACAAAGAGGTGTTCCTGGGACCCTGTTACCAGCAAATTTCCACACCCAGGCATTTCATACCTCAGTGAATGTGAGCAATTCTGCTGGAACCAATTGGGGCATGTGAGTGCCAAAGATGTGTGCACAGGGCTCCATGTGTGCACAGGGCTCCGGGGACTGGATGGAGCTGGTTAAATCTCAGGAGGGAGAAGCTTGGAAGGCCATGGGAGAGGACCAGGCGGTATAGACGGTATCCACTTACGATGGTTCAACTTACACTGAAAGTAATATGCACTCAGTAGAACCCTGACTTCCTATTTTGGACTTTGATCTTACCCTGGACTAGTGATATGTGGTGTGACCCTCTCTGGTGACGCAGGGCAGCAGCGGTGAGCCACAGTTCACAGCCAGCCTCGAGATCAGGATGGAGATCAACCAACACTCTATGGAGCACTGTGACGTGGCTACACCAGCAAGCTCTGCAGGTCAGGTACATTCACGGCATTCTCAGCCTGTGTTATCTTCAACTTACGATGGGTTTCTTGGGACTTCACACCTTTCTAAGTCGAGGAAAATCTGCATTTGATTTAGTCAAGGTGAAAGGCCAGGTTGGAGGAAGGTCGGCTCTTACAGATGATGGGTTAGGAAGTTGGAGGCCCCCAATCTTCCACAGAGGCACTGAATGAGTCACAACATACACACCCAAGCAGTTTTGGTGAACTCTAGAAACCAGTTAGGAATCTGCATTAACCCAGGGTGTGAGTCCCCAGCCATGAGAAATCACACTCAAGGCAGCAGGCAATTTTGAGGCATTTTTGCCCTCTTTCGACCCATCCTCTCCTTCCTGCGGCCTGGCAGAGTTTGAAGGAAGCTGACCTATTTTGGTTCCTCTCTGGGGATGCAAGAGGAAGAGGAGGATTTGCTTAGAAAGTCAGGGCTTGCCTGGGCACTGCCTGTGGTTTTTGTCTAACCTAACTAGCAGCATTAAAGGAAATGGTGTTGTGGTTTGGGTATTAGGATGGGGGGTCCTCTAAAGTCACGCCGAGTGCTGTGGCATGCCAGAGCGGCAGGGGCCTGGGGACCGAGAGATTGGGCAAAGAAGACCACAGAACCCCTCGAGTCCTGAACAGGAACATAAACGAGGGGAGAAATTCATGACATTCCTGTAGAAACATAGAAACATGTACACATGCACCCAATGCAGGGCAAGTGTTCTGGGTCAGATCATATGTTAGATCACAAAACATGTCTTAAAAAATTCAAGAAGACTGAAATCATACCAAGGATCTTGTCTAACCACAATGGTATGAAGTTAGAACTCAACAACAGGAAAAATGGTCCATTGACAAACATGTTGAAATAAACGATATGCTCAAGAATACCAAAGGTCAAAGAAGAAATCAAAAGGGATTCAAGAAATGTTTTGAAGCAAATAAACATGGAACTAAAACACACCAAAACATTTGGGATGCTGCAAAACATTGCTGCTAACAGGGAATTTTACACCAATAAATACATTAAGAGAAAAAAGAAAGATCTCAAAGAGACGATCTAACCTCACACCTCAAACCTAGAAAAAGAACAGACCGACGAAATTCAGCAGAAGAAAGTGACAAAGATGAGAACAGAAATAAATGAAAGAGAATAGAAAGTAGAAAAGATCAAAGGAACTGAAGTTGGTTTTGTGAAAAGATAAACAAAATGGGAAAATACATTAATTATGAAAGAGAGAAGTCTCAAGATCAGAAATGAATGAGGCAAAGTTACAAATGATAACCACAGAAATGCCACGTAAGAAACTACTTTGAACAGTTACGTGCCAGTAACTTGAATAGCCTGGGAGAAACGTACAAATTCCTAGAAGCATTTATCTACCTAGACTGAATTAGGAAGAAATGTGAAATCTGAACCGACTAATAAAAACATGGAATTCTTAAGTGATGGAATCATTAAACCACATTAAATGCCATTAAAGAGAGGCTCAGGACCTGACAGCTTTACTAGTGAATTCTGCCAAACATTTAAAGAAAAACATAATACTGATTCTTCTCACACTCTTACAAAAAACAATTAAATAGAAGGAGATACTTTCAAATTTATCACCCTGATATAAAAGTCAACAAAGACCCTATGAAAAAACTGCAGATATAGCCCTGATGAATAAGATGCAAACATCCTCAACAAAATACCAACCAACAGAATTGAAATTTTTGTACATTGTGACCAAGTGGGATTTATTCCTGGATCTCTACAGGTAGCCTCTACGGAAAACCGTACGGCAGTTCCTCAAACAATGACAAATAAAACTAACACTTGCTCCAGAAATTCCACTTCTGAATATTCGCCTCAAAGAATTAAAAGCAGAGGGTCCAAGAAAGGATATCTGTACACCCAAGTTCCTAGCAGCATTATTCACAACATCCCCAAACTGGAAGCCACTGCCCCAGGGTCCGTTGATGGACGACTGGATTAACAAAATGTGGTGGGTACAGACGGTAGAAGATTATTCAGCTTTAGAAAAGAGGGTTCCGACACATGTCACACGTGGATGAAACGTGAGGACACCAAGCTGAGGGAAATCAGCCTGTCACCAAAGGACCAATAAAATATGGTTCCATTTATGTGAGGTAGAGGGGTTGTCACACTCGGAGACAGACAGCAGAGTGGCGGTGGAGCCAGGAGTCCTGTTTTGCAAGATGAGAACAGTTCTGGAGGTTGAAGGTAGTATTGATAGCTGAGCTTAATGCCACTGAACTGTATGTGCTGAAAAATGAATAAGATGGCACATTATGTCAAATGCATTTTGCCATAGCTAAAAAGAAAAAAATACGGGCCATGAAAACGTATAAACGCAGAAATGGAAGGGCCTCCAAACCCCAAGGGGGAGGGTGGCATGCCCCTAGGGGATCTGAGTGATGTTTTTCCCGTGTACCAAGCCTGGTTTGGAGCAAGATAGGGATTACTATTGAGGTCCGTGGTTCTCAGTCATCTCAGTGCATCAGATTGACGGTGGAGTCATCCGCCTCAGTCCACCCCAGGATCTGTCATTCAGCCAAGGGAGGGTCAGAGAGTGGGGTTTCTAATCACTCTTGGACGATGCTGAAGCTGTTGGTCCCAGGACCTTGCTTGAGAAGGAAAAAGGCAGAAATTTATCAAGAAAGCAGCCACCAGGAGGGAAATGTCCGTGACCCTCGTAGGGGATGTGGACACCTGGTCTGGACTATTTATGCTCATGAGCTTCGAGGTTTATAAGAAGCCCCATGAGGTGCATTTATTCCCTGCTCACAAAAAGAACATCGTTGCATAAACAAGCCCAAATGACCCATTTCCTGGACGCCCCCTCTCTGCCCCAGGTTCAGCAAAACTGCAACCACCTGGCCATGCTGAGAGGCGTCCTCCTACTTTATGACCTGCTTTTATGGGCCTGGCGATAGCGGCTCCATCCTGGGTGATGGCTTTCTCGGCTGTCACGTGACCTGGCAAGATAGTGGCCTGCACTCCCTGGGCTTCCTGCCTTTGATGCCTCTGAGCCAGCAGCGCAGGGTTAATCATTCTCCACGGCAGAAGCCAGGAATCGCAGCCTGGGGACGGCTGACTGCAGGCTGGGCGATTCCCCCAAGCGTGGAGGGGAGCGTGGGGAGACAGCTGGCTCTTGGCAGAGTTTCCAGGAGATGTTGCTTCCTTCTTTCCTGGAAAAACGTCCCGATTCCAACGACCTCTGCAGCTGCTGGGAAGACAGCAGACTGTGCTCTGGGCTCATCCACCTGGATCAGATATTGGGAGGTTGGGGCCCTAAGGCTGGTCCAAGCCCACCTGGAACTGGCCCCACTGGGGTCTCCTGGGAGCATCTACAAGGTGGGGGGTGGGGCCTGCAGGCTCAGCCGCCTGCAGACCCTTGAGCCGCGGCTCCAGGGACCATCCTTCTGATTTTTCCTGGCCACATTCTTGGCCTGATGCATCATCCCCCACTGGGTCCTCTGTTGAATGTGGGTCCCAGGAAGGCTGTGGAGGGCTGGGTGGGGCAGCTGGGGAGCAGAATTTGGCTCCAGGAAGCATCATGGTCCCAGGACTCTCTCCTTATCAGAGCAGCACCTGCTCTCTAGGAAGTGGTGAGGCCGGGCTCATTGTAGATAATCGTGCAATATCTATGAGCACCATCATGGTGCCATGTGCCTCAGAGTCATTAGGAGGCTAAGGGACACCTCTGTGGCCTGCAAAGATAGGGTGGTCTTGTTTCCTCTCAGGAGAGCCTGGAGATGCCCCTTATGCTAGATAAGATGGGAGCAGGGTGAGGAGAGAAGGAGGGGCACGGCTTAGCTTCACAGGGGGATTTACACTCCCTGGTGGAGGCTGGAAACCAATACTAATTTAATTCCAATAACTCCTAGCTTGGGTAACATGGGCTCAGAGAAGCCAGCCTGTGCAGACGTGGGGTTGGTAGAGAATGCACTTTTCCAGCCTCTATGGACGAAGTGGAATGAAATATGGATATGGCCCTAGTAACTCTGGGAATGGAAACCGGATGACATGACATGGAAGGAGGACTAAGGTGTCCTTGTTCCCAAACACACAAGCTTCCATGTGCATAAAGCACATGGCCTCTGCACTGTGACAGATGGCACATGACTGTTCTCAGTGTCTTCCATTGAGGTCCCACCTCTGGACAGACCTGAGAGAAGCGGGTGGGAGGGAAGGAGAGAGAGGGGTTTAAGATCATCTCCAGCACCTGGAGGAGTTTCCATGCTAACTGAGGACGATTGACGGGGGCAGAGCAGCAGCCCCCACTCTGGCTGTCTGCCCAGTCCCTCTCCACTGCCATCAGGCTGAGTGTAGAGGGAGGACCAAGGTACAAAATGAGAGTAGTTGCTGTAGATTGAACATTGAGACTCCTGTCTTCATTACGTACCTAACCATGTCCTTGAAAATATATGTTAAACCCCCCCCCACACACACACACACATTAAAATCTCAGCTTTTTATTTATGAAAAGCAAAGAAATTAAATAACTGGGAATAATGTTTGAATGCACATATGTGTAAATACCATCAGACCCCCCATATCCGTAGGTTCGTCATCTGCAGATTCAACTGACTGTGGATGGGACCTATTAGGAAAAAACATTGTGCCTGTAATTGAACATGCACAGACTTCTCCCCTTGTCATCCTTCCCTAAGTACAGTATAACAGCTATCGACATAGCGTTTATGTGGCACTGAGTATTATAAATACTCTAGAAATGATTTAAACGACTGAGAATGTGTGCAGGTTCTATGCAAATGCTATGCCATTTTATATTATGGATTTGAACATACCTGGAGTTTGGAATCTGAGATGGTCCCAGAAATAAATAATGCATTGCTGATATTGAAATATGACTGTATTAAAATATGTGCAGAAAGATATTTCTGATGAGCCTATAGCTGGAGAATGCTCTAAATCTGAATCCTGAATGCATGAAATACACTTTCATCCAGGGAGAATATTGTCAGTATTATAAATAAGGCCATGAAAAGTTTAGATTTTTTATGATGCTTTTAGGAGATTGAGTGATCTGCCATTTTCATTTGGAATTTCACAAAGTTATGTTGAATCTTTTTTTTTTTTTTGTACTGGGGATTGAACTCAGGGGCACTAACCACTGAGCAACATCCCCAGCCTTATTTTGTATTTTATTTAGAGACAGGATTTCACTGAGTTGCTCAGTGTATCACGGTTACTGAGGCTGGCTTTGAACTCGGGATCCTCCTGCCTCAGACTCCCAGGTCACTGGGATTACAGGCATGCACCACCATGCCCGGCTGTTGAATCTTAGTTCTAAGGATCATTTTGTAAGTAAATCTTGGATGTCAAAACCAGCCGTGCATTTATTTTCCGAGGAGTGCTCACTCACCTTTGAATGGAAGCAGAAGTCACGAGGTCACATGTATCCACTATAGTATGTGCCTGGGCCTGGAGAACCTGCTGTTCATGACACCATCTTACACGGCGATCCAACAGTTAAAAGATTCCTTTTTAAATAGTATTACCAAGTAAGTGATCAGGACCTGTGTGGAGAATGGCAGATAAGAAGAATGAAGATAACACACTGAGAGGAAATAGCCCTGGAGTTCAACAGGAAGGATCCAGTCTAGCTATTAAAAGGGGTGTGTGGCTTCCTTTGTTGGAACCCAAGGATAAAGCCAGTGGATGTCAGGCTGTGATGAACTGGAATGCAGCCCCCTGCTTTGGGTGGTTGCAAGTGCTGCATGTGACTCACTGACCCCCTAGATGAGGAGGGGAGACCCAGTTTGCACTCCCAAATCCCTGCACAAAACCCCACAACCGAACTTAGCAAATGGCCTGTCCTTATTCACCTGTCTCTATTCACTTGGCTTTCAGTAGGGGCTGTACCAGGGTCAGTGGTGGGCCCCTGCGACACCAATACCCAATGCTCATTTCTCTGGCTCACACAAATTAGATGCCTCTTCTGCTCCTTTGGGGGTGGGGGTGGTTTGGCATACTTTAAAAACAATAAAATCGTGAGCCTTCCTCTTCCCAATTAGAGTTAGCAGGGCTTCTCTGTATGGGGTGCCTGAGTTTCAGGTGAAGAAATGCCATTGGTTTCTTGCCCAGGGTTTCAAAGAGGAGAGCTCTTGGGTCCCACCCACATGGTGGGATTTGCCACTGGCCAGAGCTGCTTCCCATCCTCCTACAAGTTACCCAGGGCATCAAAGATTTGACTTCAAACACCCCATCAGAGATCCATGTTCACTGGGACCAAAAGATGGTCCTGCATGTTCAGTTCCAATAGGCAAGAAAGGGCTTCACTCTGGTTACGATCGTGACATCCCTAGGATTGGTTGCCATGGCAACAGGGACAGCTCCAAGCCTCTAGCCAGTGGAGAGGGAGATGCCTGGAGACATGGGCGGTATTGATTATTCCCACTGCACAACGGGAGACTTGATCTGGGCCTCGTCCACACCCCCTTTCCTTGGTTGGGGATTCATTGATGGAGGAGAACACAGGCTCAGCCTCACCTCAGCTGGAGTTCTCAGTGATTTGCAGAGATGCCAGGGACTGCGGATCCAGGCTTGAGGTCTGGGCCCCCTGGCTGAGCAGGAGCAGCCACAGCTGGGGACTAGTTGATGGTCATTTCCTCTCCCTGCATCTGTGAAGTGCAGGGGGCAGGGAGAGAGGGAGGCCTGGACTGAAGGGCCTTGTGTCCCCTTTGGGTCCTGGCTCCTGCCAGGGTTGGAGGATCACCCTGGTTGGCTTCCTCCCGGAGTCCACTGAGAATCTGTCTTCCTTTAGGACCACACACACAAGGCTAAGGAAAGGAGAATCAAAGACAAATGTTTCCAAAGGCTGAGTCTGAAGGAACCGGTTTCATGAAATGTGGCCAGCTCGTGTTGCAAGTGAGTGGGATCAGGGACTGTTTTTTTCTCTCTGGCAAAGCCAAAACACGCTAGGGAAGAAGTTCTGAAGGAGTAAGGGTGGGGGTAGGGAGAATTTTGCTCCCAGAGGATGTTTGGCGGGGTCTGGAGACACTTTGGGAAGAAGCACGGAGGCCAAGCAGGCTGATAAATGTCCTACGAGCCATAGAATGGCTTCCACAACAAAGAACGCTCTGACCTCAAGTGTCCATGGTGTTGAGGTTGAGAAACCCAGTCCTGGAGCCACCAGCCAGAGGGCTGGTCCTACTTAGTGACTGGGCGATTTTCCCATGTGGCCAGGCCTCAAGCCCAGGGTTTCAAAGAAGAGAGCTCTTGGGTCCCACCCGGGTGGTGGGACTTGCCACTGGCCAGAGCTGCCACCCGTCCTCCTGCAAGCTACCCAGGCCATCAAAGATTTGACTCCAAACACCACATCAGAGATCCTTGTTCTCTGGGTGGAGTCTAGACCAGGTGGGTGTGAGGGGCTTCTGTTCTCACCAGAAGCGTCCAGTCTAGTGGGAGCCTGGAAATAGTGACTCTTTTAGGAGGAGTCAGAATGGCCCATCAGTGGACCAAAGGCCCAGAACTCCATGTTTTGGGACAACATGTTAGATCTCAGGATCACCGTGGACCAGGGACCTGGGCAGGGCTTGGCTAGGCAATTCAGGTAGCATGGAGCAGATCAACATGGCGGCATTTGGTTGGTTAATGGGCAATCTGGGAGTCCAGGCTATCTTTGTTTCCATGTCTGATACATTGGTAGGGGTGGCTGCAGGCTGGACTTGACCAAGAATGGAACTCAGGACTTGGATGCAGTGTCTGAGGGTGACTGACTCTCTCGTGGTACTTCAGGGTCCTTTGAGAGGTCCCGTGAGAAGAAAGAGTACAGCCACTTCCTCATGCCTGGGCCCAGACTTAGGGGAGGGGACACATAGACCCTCATTTTGATGGGGATGTGTGAAAGGACCAGCACCATCTCCCACTGCGCTCTATCCCACAGGGATTGTGCAGCATGTTGGGAAAGTTAAGACCCAAGCATGAAGCCAAGTGGGCTTTCTTCTTGTCCCAGGATAACCAGAGGCCCAGGGGAGCGGTGAGGAGTGTAGCAGATCAGAAATCTCCTGCTGATGTAGATAGGAGGGCTCAGCTTAGCAGCAGGTAGCTTTCCATCACCAGGGGATGCCGCACCTTCCCCTCGTCCCTTCCTAGGCCATCCCACTCCTCATCTCACATGAATGGAGGACTTCCCTGAGTCTACACCACAGCCAGCAAAACAGTGCGGCCCACTCATATTCCCAGCAAATTTGCTCCAGGGCCAAGACCGCGTCTGCCAGGTGTCGACTGGATCCAACGGTTGTGCCCCAGCCCGTGGAGGCTACCCAAGAGCCCGTACCCTAATGTCCATCTCCCGCTCCTGTGCAGTTTCTTTGGCAAACTCCCAGGGACTCTATGAGCTAAAAGGGGAGGCCGGTTTGCTGGAGGCAGGCCTAGGGAGGTGGGGTTTGCTATTGCTTTCATTATTGTGGTGTAACTGTAGGTGAGTCAGCTTGTGCCTCCTATTTAACACCCTCCTGTGTCAGACGTGTGTGGCTGAGTCAGGTGCAGGATCACACTGGGTGCCTGGCGCCCATCTCCACCCCTGGGGGCCCTGGGAGCTCCGGAGCTTCCATTCCCATTCTCCTCTCACGTCTCACCCCTCTCCCTCCCTGTGACTTCATGCAGACGCATCTTGGGTGCAAGCACATTTCTATCCTTGAAACCGCTGTCCATTTGCCGTTCACTGGAGATTGCAGGCAGAGGACACGGCAGAGCCGTAGAGACTCGTGCAGGACTAGCCCTATCTCCCAGAGTTAGCAGAAATGTAGGCTGTGCTGTGGTGCCCGTAGGCTGTGCTGTGGTGCCCGTAGGCTGTGCTGTGGTGCCCGGGGGTGGCTGGAACCGAGACACCCCTTCAGGAGAGCTGTCCTTTCACGCTGTGACGATGGTAGTGACCCCAAGTGCCATGTGTGAGGATATCCTTGATGCATTTCGGCTATTCAAAAGACCTCCTCACATTTCCTTGGTAGTCACACTTTAGAGTGACTCTCTGTGGGTAGTGCAACTTTCAGTCCGGTCACATTTGGTCCAAAGAATTGTGCGGATCAAAACAAAACAAAAACAAATGTCCCTTTCCCCACCTTCCCCGTGTCTTAGGACATCTTATATTGCCATAACAAAATTCCCAAGGGTGGGTACTGTATAAAGGAAAAATATTTATTTTGGCTCATGAGTTGGAGCGGAGGAAGTTCCAGGTCACAGCATCTTCTCAGCTTCTGGTGAGGGCCCCACGTTGCATCCAAACATGGCAGAAAGGCAGAGGGGAAGTGGGTATATTTCAAAAAGGAGGCATGTTTGCAAGGGAGAGGCTGAGAGGAGGCTGGCTGGAGCCCACTCTCCCAGTAGCTAATCCAGTTCCTTGAGATCTAACCTGCTCCCCTGCGACCTAATCCAGTCTCAAGAGAACCGACTCTGTGCCTCAGGAAAAAAACATCAATCCATTGTGACCCTGCAGTGCTCATGATCTGGTCATCAGTTAAGGTCCCACCTGGTCCCACCTCCCAGTGGGATTGGATTTCAGCATGAGCCCTGGAGGGTACCTTCAGGCCCTAGCACACGGGCAAGCACATGGGGATGGTTCTGAGTACTCCGATGCCAAAGGAACAGGCACATTTGTGGTTTTGAGACAAATCTATGAGGATCCTTTCGACAATTCAAAACTACCTAGCACAGGGTTGCTTTTTCTTCAGCTTCAATTCATTCTGGAAAGGTAGAGAGCATAATCCTAACACCCTGGACTCCTGGTTCCCTGCTGTGTACTTGGGGAATGCTCAGGAATGTTGGTGGAATGCCTTTCCTGCAGGGATCCACCTGCGGGCCCCGAGGAGCAGACTGGTGAGTGTCCACCTGGGTCCCTGCACATGCTCCCTCTGTGGACCCTGTGCTGGCTCGCTGTGTGGCTCCTGCAGACTGTGCAGCCTGAGTGTTTCCTGTGTGCACCGGCAGGCTCCCCTCCCCGCAAAAACATCAAGGAAGAGAAAACAGCTCTTTCAATAATCTTAGAAGCCAAACCCTGTCCTGTTGATTCTACATTTGGCCACAACCTACTTTGTGTTTTCAGAACTGGAGCTTTCTTGGGTGTCAGTGACAAATGACTGTGGCTTGGCAGAAAACTGTGCCCGGGACACTCCTGCCTTATTTCTGTCCTTGTGTCCTTGTGGCAGGTGCAGTATTTACTCAGCTATTTTCTCCCCCAGTGGAAAGTACACCAGAGCCGCCGATTTATTTACTTAAGGGCTACCAAAGAAATGGTGCAGGAAACGTCTCGCAGGGTATGTGACCTTGGGTGCTCAGTGTGCCTGTTTCTGTGGTTGCGTGTCCTGCTGAAGAGGACATCCATGCATCGGGTGCTTCAGAAAGCTGGGGGAGTCCCAACCTACACTGTGGGAGTGGGGCTTGTGCAAGGGCAGGAACGGCTTGCCTGGGGACCACAGTGCCCACTCACCTGAGCATAGGCTTCTTCCAGTCCCCGTGGTGGTGCCGTGTGGCTCTCCACGTTCTGTCCAGCTCAGAGCCACCCCGGAAAGCTCTGCCCAACCAGGGGAATGCAGGAATGGAAGGAATCTGTCCAGCCCACGAGGGTGGCCGAGTGGCCAGGCTGCCTTTCAGTGACCCTTTCCCTTGGAATGACCTGCTATGAGTCTGCAGAGAAGGACAGTAGCCCAAGAGAGGGCCACTTCAGGGAGGCACAGGGCCTGGGGAACTTGGCTGATGGGAGGTCTCTTCAAGGTTTCAGGCAGTCTGCGGGGCTGGGACAGCCCTTGTGTCTCCAGGCTTGTGGGAAAAGGACTAACTGTCCATCGTCTGTATGGATTGATGAACACGTGTGTGATATGCCGGGGGCTGGTTGTGCTCAGGAGATGGTGAGCCAACGAGAGGGAGATGGGGACTTGGTGACTCTGAGTCCTGACAGCACAACAATCTGAACCTCGGGACTGGGAGCTGGGTGTCACTTTGCATTATCAGGTGATTCTCCAGCATCTCCAGGCTTGATGGCTGCTGGGCCCACTCAGTGGGTCCAAGCCACGTGTGGCCCCTTTGATGGAAGACCTTCAGGCCAGCCTCATGGGTGGTCCCCTTCTCCATGTCCCTGGGGCCAGGAGAGTTCCGTTCTGACTGATCACTGAAGGTCCCAAATGCCCTGCAGGACAGTTTGTGCGCATGTTAGTTAGTTGCAGGTCCCTTCTCGTTAAAAATGCAACAGTATGCAGTATACTATGCTATCACACAGCATTCCCATCACACAACACAATACCATACAACACAAGAGAGCACAACCCAACCCAACCAGCAGGACTTTGTGCTCTTTGATTTCACCAGGGCGTGTACTGAGCCCAACAAAAGCCCTGTTCTGAGTTTTAACTGGAAAGTCTAAACCCACTGAGGGGTCACGTTCATTGACACTGAAGGAGCTGAGGGAGGATAGACTGGGAGGGGCAGTGGGGACAAGGAAAGAGCCCAGGATGGGGACAGGCACAGGGATTAATACTCCAGAGTCTCTTGGGTCTAGAGTTGTGGCTCAGTGGTAGAGCACTTGCCTAGCATGTGTGAGGCCCTGGGTTCGATTCTCAGCACCACATAGAAATAAATGAATGAAATAAAGGTCCATCCACATCTAAAAAAAAAAAAAAAAGTACTCAAAGGTCCCTGGAAGTAGCAGGACTTCAGACCCACAATCTCCTGGAGATTTAGGAAGCTCCACCCCAGGCTCCCCATCCCGGGCCCAAGGTTATCCCCCCCCAGGGTTGGGAAGCAGAGGGGGTAGCTACACTGACTGCTCTGACACCCCCACCCCCAACATTTCCATGTGGTCAGGATCTCTGTGTGTCTCTCTGGGACGAAGCTGTTTGGTAGCATCTACTAAGTTCAAGCAGACACCTCTTACAACCATCCACGACCTGGCAACACAGCTACTTGTACTCAAGAGGGACAAGGGTACACAGCTACAATGACTATGGGCATCATGGTCCACAGCACAAGCAAATTATGGTCCATCTGCATAATGGAATATTATTCAGCCCTAAAAGGAACAAAGCACGAATACCTACCACAGTATGGATGAAGCTGGAAATCATCATGCTGAGTAAAAGGAGCCAGACACAAAGATCCCAAATTGTCTAGCTCTATCTACTTCTATAGAAGAGATCCATTCAAGGAGACCGAAAGCAGATTGATGGTCACCTGGGGGTGGGGGTAGGGTGGGACTCACAGGGGGAAACTGCTCAATGGATAAGTGGTTTATTTTGAAGCAGTGGAAATATTTGGGGCTAGATAGAAGTTGTTGATTGCACTACCTGTGAACGTACTAAATGCTACTGAATTATTCACTTTCAAATGGTTGATGTCATGTGAATTTCACTCAGATACATTTAAAAACATTGAAAAAAAGATCACCACGACAGCTTTATTCCTGAGGGTCAAAAACTGGAAATGACCCAGGTGTCCATCAGCCATGGGATAGATAAACAAAGGGTAGATCATCCACATTCGAGAACTGCATACAACAATGCAAAGCCCTTTGCATCTCTTGGCATGTGCCATTGTGGGTGGTGCCCAGAAACCTCACCTGGGTAAATGAAGTCAGACACAGACAGCCACGCTCCAACCTAAGTGCCTCTGTGGCATAAGACCCATCTCTGGAAGCAGAAGGTGGGCACTGGCCACCTCTGAAGATAGTCTTCTGGGGTGCAGAAGTGTCCTGTGTGTCGATAAGGGGCAGCAATGTGGTGGAGTCCTTTGGACTTTTGAAGCATTTGGGACCCTTTGATTTCACCAGGGTGTGAATGATCAAGATGAATCGAATCGTACTCTAAAGACTCATGCTAGGAGCTCTGTATAAATTGTGCTTCCATGAAAATAACAATTCCCAAAGATGTAAAAGATACACTTGAAGAAAGAAAATGAAATCCACAGTACAAGGAGTCACGGACCCAGGCTGGCTCAGCCCCCACTCCAGGGTAGCTCTGCTGGCTGGTCCTGCCCTGAGGTCCAGCCACACCAGTGTGCCCTTGGTCCCCAGCTCCCATGCACCTGTATCTGTCCCCCAGTGGGTCTAGGAGCTCTTGAGGGCAGGAGCTGGTTTCCTTCCCTGTGGGGTGTCTGTCCTGATGTGTCACAGGTGCTTTGTTGAGAGTTGGGAGTGTCCCATAGAAGTGGGATTCTGCAGGTTTGCAGGAGTTAGGGATGCAGGACTGGGCCCTGGGCATCTTGGTGACCTCAGGGGTCCCAGCCAGTGATAGAAGGCACCCACCATGCTGCTTCCCAGATGCTGACAGGAGCCCTGAGCTGGTGCCTAGATGTTTCTCAGGGTCCTCTGAGCAGGGCAGCTGGCCTCCTGGCTCACTCAGGCCCGGAACATGTTTTTAATACAGCTCTGGGTGTTGCTATGCTCTGTCCATGGGCTCTGCTTTGAAGAGGGAGCAGTTCTGGAAGGCCCTCTTAGCTACCCCATCCCTTCTAGAAACTGATAAACGCATGTGCATTTATATACACGGTGCACCAGCTCATGCATTCAGAAAACACCCACATCCCTGACGCAGACGTTAAAGAACCCTCAAGCAGAGAGAGCTGCAAGACCCCCCCTGGGTAATAAACATGTAGATTGGCACCCCCAGAGCTCCGAGCACTTTCTCATCACAGTACACTCCCACACTCCGATCCTGGGGTTCTCGGGGTCTCTGGAGTCCTCCTGGTGTCACTCAGGTATCTGCCTAGCCTGGAGGCCCCACGGAAACTGTCCTGATAAGGCCCCAGAACTTCCCGGGCTGCACCCCCAGTTCCCCTCAAGTTTCCCCGGGGCTATTTTTAGGATCCTATTTTTGCTCTTTGAAGTTCACAGTGGCTGACTTCACTGCCTAATTAGAAAGGGCACCTCCCTAGAATGATGTGTCCTACATTCCACGGTGCATACTGTACACAGCCGAGGTGATCCAATGTCCCCAGCTGAGACCAGGTGCCCCAGCATCTGTCCCTCCCAGAGCCAGGGAGTGTTGTGGAGTCACCCCTGCAGCAGGGCCTGAGGTAGACACCATTTCTCTCCCACCTTCACTCCTCCCCCCTCCCTGTGTTCCTTGACCTATAGCTCCTGCCAAGGGTCACAGCCCACCAGCTGTGGGCAAGGGCCAATTTGCATGAGGCCTGCTTTGGCAGACAGTACCTGCCAAAGCTTCAAAAAAGCTCTGCACCCAGCTAAGGACTGTGCCCCAGGGATCCTGCTGGCTGGGCTAGGCTGGGCTCTCAGCACTTCTCATCTGCAGGATGGTGACCACAGACGGCTGAATCCGCCTCCCCAGAGTCTTGGCTTCAGTACAACTCACACATTCAGCTTGATGTTGTGGGTCTGGCGGCCTGTGCCCCAGGGCTTGAGTCTGTTGGAGAAATTGCAGGCCTCTCAGAGTCCCAGGCCCTGCCTCTGTGCTCTGCAGATAGTACGGGGCAGAGGTGTGCACGGTGGCCCCAGGGAGGATCCTCATTTTCTGCGGGCTGACGGTGGGTAACTTCCTCTTGGTAAACCTCAGTTTTCCCAGGCCAGTGTCACCCATTTCACAGGGTGGGGTGATCACCCAGTAAGTTCATGCACATCATATCTCTGGAAGAGCGAAGACAAGCAAACAAGGTTGTTTCCTCCCATCCCACACAGCAGGCCCCACAGAGTCATAGGTGTGGTGCTGTGGGGCACGAGGCCCTGCCGATGGCTTCTGGAACCCTGTGCCGTCGTCTTAGGGCAGTGCCGAGTTGAGCAAGGGCACCAACTGCGAGCCCTGGGGTCCCGTCCCTGCTCTCCTGGGCCTCTGACCCATGCCTGAGTGGCCCCGAGCCTTAGTCCCTCAACGGTCAAATACAAGAATTCCCTCTTGAGTTGCTTCTCATGATGCCACCTTCTCAGAGGTCCCTGGAGGTGACAAGTTGAGCATGTGCTTGGGTCCAGGCAAACCCCGACCCCTATGAAAAGTCCTGCGGTCTGACCTCCATCACCTTTAGAGATATGGGCCCAAACCTGAGGAGATTCTGCCCCAACTGGTAAATTGTGATCCCCCCAATTGCCCGTGAGCACCCCAGACCTCTGGGAATGGACTTTGGATATCAGGCCGAAAGCTGATCCAGGGTGACCCGTTCCACAGAGTCACCTGTTTGCTTTGGCACTGGGGAGAACTTTGGTCTGCTCTGTCTCTTTTGGAGTCCCCCATGGCCAACTATCACCCCCATTTCTCCAGAACACAGCAGTTCCGGTCAGGCACTGGCCTCTTCTCCTAATCCTCGGGTAAATACTGGGGAAGGGGCTAGGCACGGGGTCTTCCTAAGGCATTGTTTGCAGCCTGTCCCCCCCACTCAGCAAGGGGTTATTCATTAACAAAGGGCATGAGGGAAAGATGATGCCCAGTCTGTCTGTCCACACACACAGGAACACACAGGTCACCATCTATCCTGCCCTCTGCTGATAGATGATGATAGGTTTTTCAGGAGCACTCTGGATGGAAGTTCTACCTCATATCCTCCAGCTCTGGGAAGACCCAGAGCGTCAAAGAAGGCTGCTTACAAAGATAGCGTTAGCACAAAAGCTGAGCCCACGGAACACCATGGATCTTTCTTCCTCCCCAGGGAGCTGCCCTGGGCTGGGCAGCTGTTTGGGCATCCTGGGAGGAGGCCGGCATTCTACACTAGAGAATTAAAGGAGAGAACAAACCAAACAACCAGGTTTGGGCACGTCCTGTTTGTTGTGTCAATCTCCGAGCCCGAGTTCACAGGGCCCAGGCTCCCCGGGTTCTGACTGCCAAGTTTCTGGAGGACTGGAGCGTGACCTGCCTTGACCTGGGCTTGTTTGGGTGGACTCTGTGGTTGAAGTCCAAGGAACATCACGATCAATTGGAGCCTCCTGGAGTCACCCGTCACTGTGTCCAGGGGACGTAGGCAGGTCAGCCCTGAGCTCTAGGGTCCAGGCAGCTGTTGGGAGGCCTGATTGAGATCCCCACTGGCTGCCAGCTGGGTGTTGTGCCCGTGGCCACCAACAAGTCCTTCCCTGGCCTGAAGTCCTGCTGCCTAACTAGAAACCACGTTCCTCTTCCGCATTCTGCAAACAGAAATCGCCCTGCTCCACCGCTTCCAGACGGATCTGTTGCTGTGCCCCACTCCTCACCCTGTGTTGGATGTTTTCTTTCTTTCTGCCCCTGTTCCCACAGGAGGCACCAGGCACATCACAGCAATGGGACACTGAGGGGCACATTTCAGATCTGCAGCCAGGGCTCCTGCAGGTTCTCCTGTTTAATGCTGATGACAATGAGAGAATTCAGCGTCGAGATCCTGGGAGACACAAGCCCCCCCCCCCACCGCCCCGAATCACTGGGTTTGGAGGGCCCTTCAGCATGTATTTAGGGGAGTCCTCCCAATTCCAGGGCAGCAAACACCAATGAGATGAGGCACCCTGTCTCCTGTTTGCCCCGGGACGGAGGACATGTAGAAGAAGGACGTGTGCCCTGGGACATTTGTGCTGCTGGGCATTTGGGCCACTAGGGCAGGGTTGGTGGAACCCAAAGACAGGCATCCAGGTGACAGTGGAGCAGACCTGGTTGGATGCAGAGGGACACAAAGAACTTTGACCCAATTCACCCGGGAGCATGAAGGACTTAGCACAGTAATAAAAAGCAGTACGCAGCCATGAGAAAATGAGAGGTAAAAATAAAATAACAAACGTGAATGGAAAAGAAAAGAAAAGAAAATTCATGGGTTTCCTTTCTCTTTGGAGGGATTTCTAATTTTTCTCTGTTTTAATTTCCATATCACATGCAAATTTGCATAAGGCCTGCCGTCCATGCATCTGTCTTTCAGTACAGCATTTCATAGTCTTTATGGAGTTTTTCTTTTTTTTTTTTGTACATATTGAATGCCGAGCTCCAGGTAGAATTGTATGTGTCTTTGCTCAGGAGCTCAGTTCCTCCTGTGTGGCTGACCTCCATCCAGTGCACTGGCCCAAAGATGGCAAAGGGCCACCGGAGTGCAGCAGGAGCCACGTGTGGAAGGTTAGGAGTACCCGCTGTGTGTGCCATCCTGTGTGGCCCCCATATGCCATGGGCCTCAAGACTCAGGTAGCACTGCCTCTCATGCTCCAAAGCCTGCCCATTGCTTAGTCAGGAACATGGAGGGCCTGGACACTGTGGGTCTGAATCCCTTCCTGGCACCAGAATGGGTAGCCCAGAGGACCTGGCTCCACCTTATCCCCCGAGGGCCTCTCTCTCTCCATCTTTGGGGGGGGGTCTTGCCCGTCCGGGGAAGGAGCCTTCCTGAACCCACCACCTCCCCGTTCTGGCTTCTCAGACCGACTTGTCAATTTCTCCACGACAGTTTTCTTTTTGACTTTTATAGCTTTACAATCTTTTTTGTAAAGGTTGTCGCAGGGGTTTTTCAGACCCACGGGCATGAGAAGGGGCAGGGAGGGAAGGGGGAGGGCTGCTGTGTCTGGTCTCGCGACATCTGTCCTGAAGTCAGACACGTCGCGTCCCAGTGAACCCCTCTGGGCACCAGCTCAGGTGTTCGGAGGTCAAGGAAGCCACATCAGCATGGACTTGTCCCGAGGTGGCGGATGACGGGTTGACTCCAAGTGAAGGGGCCGGGCCAGCAGGCTGAGAAGAGGGGCTGTGTGTGGGGACCACCACCTTGGGATGAGCTCATCCCCCTGCCCAGGCTCCTCTTGTCCTGCGTGTAAACATCCGCTGGCCTCCTCGCCCACGCCCTTTGTCCTGTCTCTCCCTTTGTGCTGGCCAGGAACATGGTGTACAGTTCACAGCCTCTCAGCACTTTGCTCTGAAATGGAAGAGGGGGCCAGCTCAGGGCCGGTGGCAGCCCTCGTCTCTGCTTTCCACAGACCCCAGACTGGTCCTTCTACAGTTCTCCAACATCACCTGAACTTCTCGCCCATGGGGACATGGTGGGTGACCTCATGGACAGGAAGACTGGCTTCCCTCAAGGGATGCATGTGGAATGCTGTGTTGGCTGAATCATGCTGTCTTGAAATTCGTAGGTTGAAGTCCCAATCCCCAGGACCTTCAAAAGTGCATTAGAGACGGGGTCCTCAAAGAGGTGATCATGTTAAAACCAGGTGCTTAGGGTGGACCCGAATCCAAGAGGACTGGTGTCCTATAAGGAGGTGAGACTGGGTCACACACCGAGGGACGGCCACATGAGGACACCAGGAGAGGACAGCATCCACAGGCCAAGGAGCAAGACCTCAGAAGGAACCAGTTCTGTCAACACCTGAGTCTTGAACTTCTAGCCTCCAGAGCTGCGAGAGAACAGTTGAAGCCGCCATCTGTGGCTCTTTGTTATGGTGGCTGGAGCTGACTAATACAGACGGCTCCCTCTGAGCTGTCTCCTTGCTAAACCTTTACCACAACCTTCTCATGGCAGAACATTCTTTCCTCAGGCCTGAGCATGAAACAGCCACCTCATGTGCGGAACTAGAGCTCTGTCCCCCAGCTCATCCTGACCTGAGGTTGGTCTTATTATGACTCTTTGAATCCAGACTCCTCAGAGCCAGGGCCTCTCTGTGGAGTCCTGGGCCTCTAATCTCAGGTCCCCACGTAACACTCAGTCTGGGTTGTTGATCTGTGCATTATTTCCTTAACAATGAATTATTCTGGAAGGGGCCACAGAAAGTTTCCAATGAGTGCATATGAAAAGGGGATGCTGGAGAGGGGCCTCTCTGGGGCCATTACTGCTGGATGACGTCTGTGTGCTTTGCAGAAGGGAGCTTGGCCTCTCTGTACCTGAGCTCCTTAAAGAGGCAGGTCTAGTCGCTCAAGGAAGCCCATGATGTTGTGCCCAGAGACCTGAGGGCAGAGAGGAAGCCTATCCTCCCAGCTTTGGGTGACTCAGGCTTTTCGACTGGCAGAAGACCAGGGAGGTGAACCTTGCCTTCAAAGGTGGCCAAGCCCACAATCCAAATGAGACCTTTAGCCTTCTTGTCTATGCCAAGTGCTAGTTGAAGTGAAAATTTGATTGAGGAGAAGGTCATCTCTCCAGAGGGTTGTGTGTGCACCAGAGAAGGATCAGGGTTAGGGGAATGTCCAGAGCTGCCACCACTGTGGAAAGGCAGGCTCAAGTTCGAAGTGTAAGACTCCACTTTCCCTTTGGCTGTGCCTGTACTCGATGACAGGACAATCTATCAGGTGGATGGCAAGATTCTGGGAGCACAAGAGCTACAAGATGGAGGCAGGAGGGCGGGTCACATTTCTGGCAAAGAGACGGTGTGTGGAGAGATGAGTGAGGGCCTTTTGTTGCATGTTCTTCTAGGGTGAGGAGCAAAGGCTGAGAACAGACAGGCACTTGGGAGGTAGTTGACATTGGAGCCCAGCTTTGCAGGATGAGTCAGCGGGACAGAACGGTCCAGAGGATGGGTAC
The DNA here is from genome assembly GCF_964194105.1 of Spermophilus citellus. Classification (NCBI taxonomy): domain Eukaryota; kingdom Metazoa; phylum Chordata; class Mammalia; order Rodentia; family Sciuridae; genus Spermophilus; species Spermophilus citellus. Next base: position 2,459,103 of record NC_138198.1, on the reverse strand, counting down.
GCTCTGTGCAGAGTCCTGGGGTCACAGGGAATGGCGTGTCCCAGGAGCGAGCTAGGACAGTACCTGCTGTGCTGTACCATGGGGTCTGAGAATTGCTGGGATTCACCCTAGAGGAGCCAGTTGGAAGGGTCCCTGCAGTCCTGCATCAGCCTCCCCAGCGAAGTGGCCATGGGCTGCTGTTATTCTATAACAGCCACAACACGGAGTACAAGGTTCTGCGGGAGGCCACGTGTGGCTGCAGAGAGGTGGCCATATGGAGGCTTTCAGACTTTGTGACCTTATAGCACCTTTTGGGGTGTATGCCCATCCCCCCAACCTTCACCACCTGGCATTCTGCGATGGTTCCACCAAGATGTTTCAGGGATGCCAGCCTGGGCAGCAGCTGGTCACATCTGGGCATCATCTGGTGCCCATCTTTCCCTCTCCTTGGAGCATCTCCTCCTCCCTGGTGGTGCTCAGACTGGAGCTGGGTCAGAACCCCCTGGAGGCTCCTTTCAAAGACAGACCCATCCCTGAAATTTCTTGACTTCATCGTCTTGGGTGGAGCCCGGAGTTTGTTTTGCCAACAGAATCTCAGAGGCTGGTGTGAGGGCCAAACTCTTGACAAGCAGCGCTTTGAGCAGAGCACATCATGTGTAAACAGAAAAATAGGTTGTGCGTGTCGGTGGCCTCTATTCGTTTCCTAAGGCCGCTGTAACTAAGGACCACAGACTGGGGGGCTTTAAAAGCCATGGGAAATGTATCCTCTTCCAGCTCTGGAGGCCAGACGTCTGAAGTCGGGGCGTCCGTGGGACTGCACGCCCTTAATCCATAACAGTCCCCCATGGAGTCATCCATATGTGGATAGCTGGGCCTGGTGCAGCATGGGGCCTGCAGGTAAACCAGGCAGATTCTCCCACCACTCGCCTCTGGGAGGATCAGGACAATTCAGTTTTTTCCCACTGTCTTGGAGGCTCAGCAGCTCCCTCCGCCCCGGCTCAATGCCTGAGCTTGGACCTGGTTCCAAGGACCCTGTAGGGGTCACTCATTGCCACATACAGCCGAGGACTGTATTGTAACTGCTGCTGCTGCCCAGGAAGCCACCGTGGAAACATTTTAGGACTCTTAAAGAGTGGAAGAGAAGAGTCGAGAAGACCCTGCAGAACACAGTAGTTAGTATTTCTGCAGGGGACAAGGGACAATGAGGGTATGCACCAACAGACCTGCTCTGGACATCTACTGGGCTCAGGACAAGAGCACAGAGGTAAACGGAGTGCCCCAAAGTGACAGGCTGGTCTGCTCACCTCTGGGTAAGCTCTGCTCTGTCTTTCCTCCGTGACTGCTGATTGAGTCAGCTGGGGCTGCCAGAGCCAAATGCAGAGGGGGCGGAGTCAACAGCAGCGTTTACCTGCACACTCAGGTGGTAAGGAGCGTGGGAGAGCGTGGGAGAGAGAGTGAGCCAATGAGAGAAGAGAGTACTCTGGTGTGTTCAGCTTATGAGGTCATTGATCCATGATGGGAGCCCCGCCCTCAAGGCCCTCCTCCCCAAACCACCTGGGATTAGGCTTTGACATAGGAATGGCAGTGGGGCGCAAATAGTCAGGCCGCGACAATATATCTTCGTAATGGCAAGGGCAAGACTCGAAGTCAAATTGCTTTTGGGTTCCTCAGACCCCTCAAACATCCTGTTGGAGGAACATAGTGGCATGGGGCTAGGAAACTCTCAGTCTCTGGAGTGTGACTTGGGGTCTGAACTCTCCCTTCACCCCCAGTTCCATCCCTCACCACAAGGGACCTTGTGGGCACATCCAAGTTCTGTCCACACCCTGCGTATCAGCTGCCTCTTGACCACTCCATGGGCCGACCACTCTGTACCATCAAGGCATGAATCAACTGGCCAGAAAGCAGCCAGAGAGCGCTGATGAGAGGACGATGGGATCCTGGCCTGGAAGGACGGGGTGTGGGCACCGTGAGTCCAATCTACATGGGGCCCAGAGAGAGGCTTCCCTTACTGCACCCTCAATGTTTCAATAAAGTATGTAAGTATATAAATAAAGCACGCACACACACACACACACACACACACACACACCCCTACACAAGTTCATTGTAGGGGTCCAGAGGGACTCACCAGGTCTGGGCCACCTCACACCTACATTTTATAGCAGTTCTAGGGAACAAATGAGAGGCCACTCAAAGGCATGGGCTATTGTCAAAATTGTGGGCCCCAGGGCAGAACGATCCAGTCCATTTCACCTGGGATTCTGTGGTCAAGACAAACACCAGGCCTTACCCCAAGGTTTAAGGAAAATGAAAAAGAGCTCTCTCCTGATTCTGCCATCTGCCAAACTCCCAGTCCCACTTGCCCCTGCTGGTGTGGAGGATCCTGAGCACTGGCCATAACCCGAAGAACCCCTGGGATCATGGTGGAGCTCAGACAAGGGCCAGGCTGCAGGATGTTTTGGAGGGCGTGCACTGTGGCCCTGGAGAGGCCTGTGGTCAGCAGGCTACAACAGAGAAGCAGCTAGCAGCTCAGGGGCCTCCAGAAGACCCCTCCCAGGGCTCTGCTCTCTGCAAGTGGGGATCCCTTCTCCACAGCATGGAAGGGAAGCAGCAGCCCCTCTCTGCCCAGGCCTACCCCTGCTATAATGATGGGACTATGTGGGCTTCTTGAGATCTTAGTATATGACAGGACATGCTGTCAATCCATGTGCTTTTCTGGGACAGATGAACCCAGGAACCCCCCCCCCCAGCCCATCCTGAACAACTAAACTCCCTGTGCAAGTTATTCCTGGCTGCAAATTATTCCCAAGGGGGTGCAGAAGTCACTCACTGCCCAGTCACTGAGACACAGAGCCTTTCATGCCACATGAAATATTAAGACAGGCTCACAGGAAGCCTGGAAGGTGTTCTCCCGTTGCAAGGTGGGAAAGGGAGGAATTGCACCTAAATCCATACAAGGGTTAACAGGGTGTAGAATAAGGGCCAGATCCTGCAAGCAGGCAGTTCCCAATGAAGATGTGTTCCAAACACCAGAGGGGACAAAGTGTCCCAAGGCTGGAGCTGAGGTCAGCTGCCCTCTTGGCCTAATGTGGCACCTGATGCAGAGGCTGTTTGGCTAGCAGGCTGCTGTCTGGCTTCTCCTGGGCCCTGGCCACCCCCCTAGGACAAGGGTGAGTGCTTGGTGACAGCTTGAAGCTAATTCTTCAGGCCCCAGGCTCTGGCCCATAGACTTCTAAGGTCCATTCGGGTTTGGACTGGGTGCACTGGTTCTCTGTGCCCAAACTCAAGTCTTCCAGTGCTACTGGTTAGGAGACAGGGGGATCTTGTTGTTTTGGGAAGGGGAGAGTGGTAGCTGATGGCTGGGTGCTTTTCAAAAGCAGAAATGGACTTAGTTGGAGAAACTGCGGAACAAGCTTCCATTTTCTAGGAAGGTTTCAAGACAGGGTAGTGAGTCACAGGTCAGCGCGCTGCAGGATTCTGTCTGGAGACAGTTCTGGCTGTTCTGTGGGCTCTAGGCGTGATTCACGGTGGAACAGGGCTCCAGGGTATGACACACTCTCATTCTTTTAGGACTTCCGTGAGTAGCAGGCACAGATCAGAATGTCAATTTGAGATAAGGGGAACTGCTGCAAACCCAACCAGAATTGGAGATGTAGGGCACAAAGGAGCCTTTTACCCATGAAGAACCTCTTAGATCTAAATTCCTCCACCCTGTCACGTCGTGGGCTGGTGCCAACAAATGCCCCACCTTGCGATCTTGAAGTGAACAGAGGATTGGCCCTGGAGGTGGTTGGAAATCTGAAAGCAGTCAGCTGCCTTTCGGGGACAGAGCCGGGGATCTGACAGATCACAGCTTCTTGGCAAAGCTGGCCGTCGGTGCAGATGCCAGGCGTGGGCGTTCTGGCTCCCGAGACTTCCTAAGTTTTCAAGGAGGAAAGAAATTTGAAGGGGTCCATTTACAAGATCACCAAGCAGTCAGACCGTAGGAGGAATGGGCAACCTCGCCAGGTCCCTTTTAGAGTTTACATTTTAATAAAGATAACTTAGAAGCAAGAATGTGGCTTTCAAACTATGGTTGCCATTGTATTCCTAGGTTGTGAAATCAAGTGGGTGAAATATCAGCATTTTATTAAAAAAAATGAAATACGATGGAACAGAGATGTCCAAGTGTACCAAATCCTCCACTGGTTGCCCATTTCACTTAAAATAAGTCCATATGTCACACACCCCACCACGGGACTCTGATGGTCAGGCCCAGATTGCTTCTCTGATGTCCACTGCCCCAACCCCTGTTCCCTGCTGTCCACCCCAGGGTCTCTTCCCTGTCACTCAGCAAACCCTGATTGGCTGCCGCTCCATCTCCCAGGTCTATTCTCAGATGTCAAACCCTCTCAGATGTCCCTTCCAACCCTGCCCATTTTGTCTGGACCCCAGAGCCCTTGGTTTTTCACTGAGACACTTTCTACCACCCAATAAGCCACTGTAGAAATGTGACCTTTGCTGTGATCTGTCTCCCTTGTAGGATTCTCCCCCTCCACTGCGGGGAGGGCATCCCGCCTGTCAACTGGAGCCATGCTGGGTACACTGGAGAAACCCAATAAATATTCATAACCCTGGAAGGAATGACTGAAAGCAGAAGCTGGTGACCCTCTTTATGTCACTAAGTTAAATAAAACCATCCAAATCCAGTGCCCAGAACATAGCGAGTGCTCAGGCATTACTAGTTACCACACTATATTCATTTCCCTGAATTTGCAGGCCAACTCATTACTTTAGAAAATTTTGAACGTCTTCCTGGAAGAGAAACACATCCTGTGTTCCACAGTGAGCTAGAATTTCTGGGATGGAAGGACAGCAATTTTGAAAGCTGAAACTGGAACTCTTAAGTGCCTGGAGAAGCAGACGGAGGTGAGACCACTGTCCAGCACCAGCTGGCCAGGGAGCTGCCAGAGGGCTAATAGGGTAGCTGCCCCCAGCACTTTCTGTGGTCACTCGGGCTTCATGTTTCAGAGCTCACAGTTCTTTCTGAATACCTCACGGGAAAGGCATGTGTTGAATATTTTCAAATCCAAAAATTCTTTGGGGTCCCCTCGGTTCATTTTTAGAGTGCTGCGAGCTTCCGTATTTGGAAAGGATTTTGGGAAAGGAGTCCCTGCATGCCAGGAGCGGCTGTGTGTCACCAGCGAAATATTTCTCTCTCTTGTGTCAGCTTAATAATAGAAGCAGTACCCATTCACGGAGCCCAGTGCTAAACTTAACCCATGTGGTCAGAGCTCAGTCGGGGAAGATGAGGTCGTTTACCTGCAGTGGAGTCGAGGTACAAACTAAGGCATCCGAGGAATGCATTTAAGGTGCCCCAGCGCACTCTCGGTAGAGCCAAACATTTGTTCTCGCTTGTCACGGGACCAAAACCGGAGTTAAAATAAGAGCTGACTATGTGGCTCTCTTTGCCAAGGTGGAGTCTGTCTGAGAAAATATTTCTCAGGTCTGTCTCGTGCCTGTGTGGTGAACAGATTTGAGGAGCAAAATACCAAGTTTGAAGCATCTCAATAAGTGAATCAACTGCACCATGTAACTGTTGGGAAGATCACGGCCTGTGCCGCATTACAGATGTTCACGGGTGAATGTGTCTGCCCAAGTGCCAGCCCAGAGCACGGAACCCAACTCTTCCCTTCCATTTCGTCTAACTAGAATAATTCAAGAACACCGTTCTTTTCCCTTCCCTTTACTCTTCAGGATTTCTTGTTTGCTACTCTCCTACTATTTGCTAGTTTCCACATGTGTTTAGTTTTTATTAGTCTCCTCTTTGTGCCACCCCTGTGCCAAGGACTTACATTGGTTATTGCCATTCATGCCACGAGGTGAGTATTAAGTTCTTTTTACCAATGTGGAAAGTGGTTTTTCCCTATACCTCCAGACCCAGGAAGAATGAGAAACGGTTTTGCAGCTCAGGTCCCTGTGACTCTGAAAAGTTGGTTTGCAGCCTGACTTTTGCAGGGGCCTCTGGCCAATGGGATGGGAGACCCTGCAGGGCCCTGGTGGCCCATCAGATCAGCATCAGTGGCCGCTTCCAGGAGGTGAATGTTGACACTGGCGGGAGCTGCCTCTGGCATCTTCCTCTTGTCTTTCAAGTTCAAGAGCAGGCCAGAGGCTCCCGGAACCAGGACACTTGAGAGTTTATTTTGCAATAATATTTTGGAGAATTAGAGGATGCCCAAATCCATTTGCATCAATCCCAATGTCCATTCCAGTGACCCAGGCTGAGAGGACTCTTGCTAATTGTTCTAAGGAGTCCTCAGTTGCCTGGAGGCCCAGGAACAGAGGGGTCTGAGAATAGTGGGCAAGATCTTGGGGAACTCTGAGCCTCTCCAGGGTGAAAGAGAGTCGGGTCTACCCAGAAGGAAGGAAGCTCTGGGGCAGAGAGAAAGGAGCCCAGCGTCTCCTGGCCCTGAGTTCCTCTGGGGTAGTAAAAAGTCCCAAGAACTTTGGGGATTATGGGGAAATGCAGGAGGGTTTTATTCCAAAGTGTCCACTCATGTATTCTGGGTGGAAAGAAGGTTGGTGAGGCCCCGGCTGGTGAGCACTTGACCCGGCTGATGACCGCCGTGTACCTTTCTCTCTCTGATTTAGCTCCTAAGTGGTTACTTAGAGCAAATCAAGTGCAGTGGACACTACTGCATTCCGGAGACGAGGGAGGCATTTGCACAGTGAGCTCACGACACTGGGAGGAAGCAGGTCTTCAATATGGAGTGGGGCAAAGTATTTTAGGGAACAGAGGTATCGGGGTGAGGGAAGGGAATAGCCAGGGCTTTCTGAACTGAAATAGTCTGTGTTTTGTGCTGCCGCAGTCCGGCTGCAGCAAACTAATCTTGGGGTGACGAACAACTTGTGTACATTGATACAGCAGGAGTGGCAGCCGTTCACTGTAGGACAGGAGGGGTATTTATACATCACACACAGCTTAATTAGCATAAACTAGATACAGCAGTCAACCAACCAGGAATCTCCACACTTAATGGCTCGCTGGTGTTACTTCGCAAACCACTCCCTCTGCAAAATGCCAGGCGCCATCCTGACTTGTTTACAGAACTTAACATTGTGCCATCTTTCTGGGGACTCAGAGGAACATCGGCCAGATGCATGAGGTTCCTTCTGCCAATGCAGAAGACTCGGGTTGGGCCATTCGAGGTCATTTAAGCCTTCAGTTCCAGGTGTGCAGGATCACCCTGCTCATCTACGAGGTCTGCTTGAGCTCCTGATATGTGCTAGGCAGATGGAAGGTACCCGGGTCACAGCTGTGAGCAGACAGACAAACATCCCTATCCAACGGGAGCTGGCCTTTGAGTGCAGGGGTGGCTACCTGCTTCCCACAGGTGTCTAGGCGTCTCCACCTGTCTAGCCTCTGCTGCGGCCACTTGACTCTGCAAAAGCAGCCTCAGATAACATGTCCACGAAGCAGCCAATTGTCCCGTGGCTGTGCTCTGGTACAATTTCACCTACAAAGCAGTGGCCTCTCGGGTTCCCTCTGGGATTTGGCTAAGGAAGAAGTTTGCCGACTCCTGATGAAGTACACAAGATGGACAAAGATGTTCTAGGTTCACGTTCTGCCACGTTTATGGCTCTTCTTGTCTATGAATCTCAGAGCACTGTGTCGGTGAGGTCAGGTAGCTGGTGGATGCCCGCTGACACCCTGTGCCAGGGCCAAGCCGTGTGCCCTGCCCCCACAAATTCCTATTTTGATGTCCCAGCCCCCAATATTTCAGAATGTGACTGTATTTGGAGAGAGGAGACAACGGTTAAAGGAAGTCACATGGGTCCCCTTAATCCAGTGTCTCATAAAGAGAGATCAGAACACAACACAGACACACACAGGGAGAAAATGACCTTTCATAAACCCCAGGCATCAGGAGAAACCTTGACCTTGGACCTGCAGGCTCCACGAGTCTCTGTTTAAGCCAGTGTGTGGCATTTTGTTACGGCAGCCTTAGCAGAATGCCAGACCTTCCCTGTCCTGAGCCCAGGAGAGCCCCGATGGTCAGGGTAGACTAAAGAAGGCCCTCCCTCACCTTCCTGGGCCTGCTCCTATTCCCAGCTCTGTGACCAGTTTTGAAATTCTTCCTCCTCTTCTTCCTTCCCTGCAATGCCCTCCGAAGGGCAGCGGCCCTGCCCGATTGTCAACAAGAGAAAGAATTTGATGAAGCAAAAGGGAGAGGGGATGTCCCACCAGGTGGGACACTGGTATTGACTACTCCGGGGTAGAGGAGATGTCCCGTTTTCCCCTGGGATTACCTGCTCATGGAGAGGCCCAGACAGGTGAGAGTTGTGGTCTTCAGCTCTGGTGGCAGATGTCCTGCTGTGGACACACTGGAGCTGGGTTTCGGCATCAGAAACTCTGATTTCCCAAACTCCAGTCATTAGGAAGGAAGCAGGCAGCCAGCCACAGAGACATTCTGGGCTTCAGAGGGGCCATTTAAAAATAAGTCATAAAACCTGGTGGGTCATGAAGTCCTTGATATGAAACAGAATCGAGGGAACCCGAGGCTCTGAAGCATGGCATCTGCGTCATGGTCACTGAGCCCCAAGCTCAGTTCCTAACTCACTCAGGGAGTTGAGGCCCTGCCTTCCCACGACCTGGCCCTGCACTGGCTCAGGCCAAAACCCGAACCCAGCACGAAGCCAGGTGCCTAGGAGGACAGGCAGGATGATGTGGAGTCTCCCCTTGCTGACTGTGGTACTTTGCCATCCCTGGACGGAGACATTGAAGGGTTTGCTCAAGGACGTGTGCCACTGCTGAGGACTGTTGCACAGTTGAATGCCCTGGTGTCTCTTGGCTCTCGGTTGAACTGCTCTCTCCGGGTTCATTGAGCATCTGTGGGTCTGACATTTCCATAAAGACATGACTGGACGCAGAGCCCATTGGTGTGACGAGGGATGGCCTCCATGTTCCTGTTCAAGGAGTGAACTGCACAGTGAGGGGTATCCTTGGTGGTTGTAAGGAAGGGGGTGACTTCAAGCATTGAAGTTGTTTAAAAATCGCAATTCAGCCTTCTCTGAAAATCTCATTGAGAGCTGAAATGTAAACTTCCCTAATTTAAAATTTAGCCTGTTAGGTAAAAATTAGGAGCTGCATTCAATAATAGTTTCTTTCCATTTTGCTCGCCAAGGCAGTATGAGTGTTTGGGGGACGGACATCAGTCTGGTGCCCTCCTGGCAGGGACAGGGAGGAGGTGGGCAGTGGCAGATGGCCACAGGGGGAGGAGCCCCTACATGTCTAGGGATATGGAGCAGAGGTTGTGATCTCTCTGATCAATCTTTGGGTAACTGGGGGTGCCAGGGGCCAGGGTGGCAACCGGCAAATCTCTGGAGAAGGCATTCACAGGACACGCTGCCCACAAGTGTCCGATGAGGACCCTTTGGCCCATTGGGGGAAGTAAAACTTAGGGGACAGCGAGTTGCCAAGGATCTGGAGGAGTCTGCGTCCAAGGTGCCTGGGGACCCGCAGACGCAGGGGCCAACGTGTGTGTGCTGGGCCTTCCCTGCGGGGCCCCCATGAGTCAAGATGCTCGGCGCGCCTTCCTGAGCTTGGCTAAGAACTGTGTAAGAGGAGACTGAAGTCAGAGCACAGTTTTTGAAGAAATAATAATATTTTTGTAGAAATAACTTTTTACAGACGGGTGTCTGCCAGGGGAAGAGGCTCCTTTGGGGTAAAAACAATGGTTGCATGTTCCCCAGGAAGCCACGTCAGGTTACCAGGCAGCTTGGCCTTGGCAGCGGCTCCCACCCCAGGCGGACGCTGGCCCCTCGTGCCCTGCCTCCATGAAGGGGCTGTGTCTCATCACCAGACACAGCTAGGAAAAAGAAAAAAAATTTAAAAAGGCCCAAGATCTGAAGCCAGCTCGTCTGCCTGCTCTGAAAGGGACTATGAGCGTCTCTGTCCCGAGCTCCAAACCCAACCACCCTCAGAAGGGCTCCCTCCCTAGTGGGGCTCATCCCCAGGAGCCCCAGAGGAGAAGGAACAAGGGCAAAGACACGGTCACACCCTCAGCCTGTGGCCCTTGTGTACCTGGTGGAAATGCTCCACAGGAACCTGGGTGTGGAAACAAACGCAAAGTCCTGGAGGGAGCAGGCAGGGAGAGCGAGCGGCCTGGCCTCCCTCCTTCAGCCCGGGCCAGGGCCTGAGAACAGGGTGGAATCCTGGCAGAAGCAGCCCAGCTGTCTTTACTCAAGCCAGAGAGCCATGGTTCCTTTCCTGTTTTTCTATTTTCTGAAAGTAATGCAGGGTCATGGTTAAAAAAAAAAAAGACAAAGAAAAGAAAAAGGGACTTAAAATGAAATCTTGCTTCCCATCCCCTCTCCCCAGTTCCGCCCACGGCTGACCCCCTGGAGACTTCTGTTCCCCCTGCGTCCAGCCTTCCACCTCGACAGCCAGGGATGAGCTTCTTTTGTCTTTACTTATGGTTTAAGACACGATCATTCACTTTACCAGTTCAGACAAGGGCTACTTCTTCTTTATATGTTTTCGCCCCATGTATTTTTATCATAATAGTAGGTTTTTATCTTGGAAGGCTATTTTATTTGATCCTAAAATTGCTTCTGTGGCACTTTTACGGACCCTTGCTTAGAATTAATTGTTGGGCCTATCATCCTGGAAAATAGTATCTTTTTTTTTTTTTTTGTCTCTTCAACTTTTCTGATGTTCTTTTATTTTCATTGTCTTCTGAGGACCAAATAGGAAGGGGTCGTGCGAAGAGGATCACTGGCTTCTTCCATTTGTGAATTTTCTAAATTTATGTCTACAGGCTATGCATTCATATTTTTCATATTTATATTCATTCATTTTCATATTCATATCACATATTCATATTTTCTACCTAACTTGGTTGAACTTCTTTTTTCTGTCTTTCCTTACCAATATTAAGATTTTTTTTCAAGTATCAAATTAATGTTTTTCGTGTATTGTTTTCCTTCACAGGTTCCTAGAATCAAGTACCCTTGGTTTTAGTTCTGAATTATTAGAGATGATTCTCCCTTGTGTCCCATGCTTTAGGAAAGGGCCATTTCCGGATCCTCATACATGTCCCTTGTCTTTGTCACCTGGATCCTCTGGGTTCTTTGTTCTTGTGGTCCCTCTTTCAAAGAGGTCCTTTCACAGGTAGGAAGTTAAAGGTGATGCCTAGTACCATATTATTTTTGTCTTTTCTTTGAAATATGAGTGCCGCCAAATATATAATTTTAGTTTTGAAGCTGTTTTCTTTGGTTATTTGAGAATTGCTCTATTGGTTTCTTGTTCTAAGACGGATGACCTTCAGCTGCACATTTGTGTTTTATTGAAAGCAATTAACCCCTTCTCACCTGTTTCAGAGTTTTTCTTTGTTCGTGATATTGTAAAATATACCTTTAATGTTTCTGGTATGGATTTTTCCTTATCTATCTATGGTTAGGAAGTTCACCTTGAGGACTTTCATCTTTATTTAAAATTAGTAAGATATCATTCCTTATTTCTTCTAACAGTCCTTTGAATAGATTTTTCTTCTTATTAGATTCTTGGTATATGAATATTGATATTGCCAGCTATACACATCATATCCGTTAACTTTTTTTTTTTTTTTTTTTTTGTAACAGGGAATTGAACCCAGAGGTGCTTAACCACTGAGCCACATCCCCAGCCCTTTTTACTTTATATTTTTAAACAGGGTCTCACTAAGTTGCTTAGAGCTTTGCTGAGTTGCTTAGGCTGGCTTTGAACTCAAGATCCTCCTGCCTCAGCCTGCTGAGCTGCTGGGCCACCTGGAACATTAACTTTTTATTAATGTTTCCTGTCCTTTGCTCCTCCCTAATGCCTCTCAGAAGTCCTTCAAACAGTGTCTCAGCTCATACATTCCTTCTCTAGCTTTACCCATTAACAATGAATAGCCCCTGAGTGTATGTATGTGTGTGTATGTGTGGTGTGTGTGCCTCACTCTTCTCAAGTCTAGGAATTTTACTTGATACTTCCTTAAAATTCTTTTGTCTTATTTTATGTCATCAATATCCTCTCTTATCTCTTTGAGAATATTTATTGCATTGAAGTTCTTTGTCTCAATTTCTTCTGTAGCTGACATAGATTGTGCACTGTGTCATTTTTTCTAATATTGCTATTCTCCTCAGTTGTCTCCTATCCCTCACCTCGTGAGCTCAAATTTCAATGGCCAACTTCCCCAATTAGGGAAGTATTTGTCTAGGAGAGTGGGATGAATCCCAAGATCTGGCTTTTCCCATTCTGGTAATATTTAAAAGGACCTCACATAATCCTGCATGGGAAGGCTTGTGTCCAAGTAGGGATTTCAGTTTTAGGTGACCTGGCACATGTAGGAAACCTGCCTCTACCGTCCTTTGCCGAGTTTGCTTTGTATTGTCATTGTACAATCATGCATCACTTAGTGACGGGACACATTCTGGGAGATGTGTTATTGGCTGCTTTGGTCACTGTGTGAGCATCCTAGAGTGTGCTTACAGAAACCTAGCTGGTGTAGACCAATCACTTGACCTGGCCTCTTGATGCCATCAAGAGACACTACACACAAGATGCATGAAACTATTGCCTGCAGAACATGGCATACTCTTTATAGTAAATTAAAAGACAGGAGTAAACTTTCAAATAACGATAAAACGTATCGTAAACACACAAACCAGTCGCATATTTGCTGATTATCATTATCCAGTATTATTGACTACACATAGTCATATGGGCTACCCTTTTATGTAACTGTTAGCATAGTAGATCTGTTTATACCAGTGTCAATACAAACATGTGATCATGCATTGGGCTTAGATTACAGGGTATGACATCACCAGGTGATGGGAATCTCTCAGCTCCGTTAGAACCTCTTGGGATTCCTGTTATATGTGCAGTTTGTCATTGACTGACATGTTATCATGTGACCCATCACTGAATTTTCATTATGACCATATGCATGTTGGGGTTTGTTAGAGGGAGGAGGGCAGAAGGGCAGTCCTGTGGGCCATCTGGTCTACCTGCGGCTGCCGCTTGCTCAGACCACAGCACCCTGTGACTGCTGCAGAGCTGCCTTTGCCCCCTGATGCTCTGCTCCTAGAACTAGCGTTTTATAATCCCCAGCACGACTCCCTCTGGCCTCCCTCTGGCCAGTGAAGCAAACCTGTCACCCAGATTATTCTTTGACCCTGGTGTCTGGTTCTCTGCCATGGACGTTCTGTCCTCACACACCAGGCCACGGCCACCTTGGAGCCCCTAGGGCTTTCTTGAAGTTTTGACATCAGTTTCTGGGGCTGTCTCTTCACGCTGTCCAGGGTGCAGCCCACCTGTGGGCTCCAAACTTTACCTTCAGAAATTGGAACTCAACACTGATGAGACAAGGAGCTCTGTTCATTTGGACAACTGTTGGAATCACGACCGACCACATCGGCTCAGTCTGCCATAGCTGGACGGTGACCATTGCTATAAAATACCTCCCTAAGGGCTGCTCTCTGAGCATGGAAGCCAGTGTCCCTGAGTCACAGTCACACCATGTTGTCCAGTCTAGGGGGAGGAATGCCCAGAGCCGTATGAACAATGGGAGGGTCAGATCTAACAGAAAAGCTGCAGCACGTTCTGTCCCGACTTCCTCTACCTGCACCTTCCTCTCCTCTGCGAGGCCTTTGAAGTTTTCTTCCCTGAAGGACAAAGTGTCTCTCCCCAGACCAGGACAGAAGCACACCGGCTGTGCTCTTTTCTCTGATTTACCTGGTGGCAGAGGTTTTGTTTATTCATTCAATGAACATTTAATAAGCAAAGGCACCTTGTTAGACTCTGTGAAATAGCAGAGAAAGCAAAATAGACCACGGAGCTTACTTTCTGGAGGGAGGAAATTGGAAGTAGAATCAAAGACTTTTAATAGTGACAAATGCAAAGAAAGAAAGGAACGTGGACCATGTGGTCGATAGGTATTCAAGGGAGGGGGTTGGCTGCCTGTCTGTACAGGGAGCTCGGAAAGCCTCTTTCAGGTAGCAGGGTACGGTCTGGCCTTTGCAAGATGAGGAACTGGCCACAGAGTCCGAGAGCATCACTCCTGGCAGAGGAGAGACTGTGCTTCCAGTTTCTGTTTGTGCAACAGAAACAGGTCAGTGTGTTTGGAACGGCTTGAAGAGGCAATGGGGGAAAGCTCTGTGGTAAAGGTGACCAGGGCAAAGTGGAGAAGGCGGATCTCAAGCTCTTGCAGTTATCCAGGGCAGAGGAGACCGCGCAGGATTGGATGTGGGAGGAGGGCGGGTGTGTCAGTCAGCTTTTTGTTACTGTGACAAATGCCTGAGATCATCGATTTATAAAGAGAAAAGGCTCATTTTTCGGAGGTTTCTGGCTGCGGTTGGTCCCACTGCTTTGGTTGGTGGCTGAGCAGCTCATCATGGCTGAGGGCACAGTGGGAAAAGACAGCTCACCTCTGAGCCAGGAGAAAAGAGAGGGAAAGGAGGGGGCTGAGGCCCAGTTACCTGCTTTGAGGGCTCCCCCCGATTACTCGGGGGTCTCCCATTAGACCCCGTATCTTAAGGATTCCACCACCTCACAAAAGCTCCAGACACAGGATCATGACTTTCACACATAGTCCTTTGGGGACATTCCAGGACCAAACTAGCAGGAGGGGACAGTGACTGGAGGTAAAAAGAGGGAGAAATGGACCTGAGAGATATTTTAGGATGTCAGCTCTTGGCTTAGCTAAGGGGCCATGCAGAGAAGGTGTTTCGACTGGTGCTACTCAGTTAGTGGAAGGATGGCCACTCAGGAAGGCATGAAGAGGGGCACATTCTGGAGGAAAGATCACGAGTTTGACTTTGGATGCCTTAAAATCCTATTTTCTGGCTTTTTTTGGGTGTGGATTATATGTTAATATTCTACCAAGATCACACGTGGGAGGGGGAGCTCTTATTTTTACCAAGTAAAACATCTCTCTTTCTTTCCTTTACAAAGCAGCATTTATTATTTTACTACTTGTGGAAGCAATCCACATTTATGATAAAACATTGGAAAAACACAACAACAAAATCCTCAAGAATCTAAATACCCCCCAAATAATGAATAGTGTCAAGTCAGTTTCCAGAATTGTGACAAAGTACCTGAAAGAATCCATTTAAAAGGAGGAAGGTTTACTTTGAGTTATAGTTTCAGAGGTCTCAGTCTGTGGTCACTGGGCCTTGCTGCTTTGGGCTGTGGGGGCACAGTATCTCATGGAGGGAATACACAGAGACCTGTTCACCTCATGGTGGCCAAGAAACAGAATGGGAGAGGAAGGGGCTGGGGTCCCAATGTCTCCCTCCAGAGCTCTCCCCCAGTGACCAAGTAGGCCCCACATCCTAAAGGATCTGCCATCTCCGAATAAGACCACAGACTGATGATCAACCTGTACCACGCGGGCTCTTGGGAGATGCTTTAAAACCATAACGTACAGCAGCGTTGGGTGCCTTATAAACCCGTGCACACCCTATTCTTCATCTACGGTTTTTACAGGAACACTTTCGTCATGCCTTAAAATGTCATGTGTGGTGTAGATTTTCCTGTGTCACGAAGCCCTCCTTCAGAGAACGCTACTTGGTTTTGGATCTTGGATCTCGGTCATCTGTCACTGTCACAAAAAGCTGACTGACACCATCCACTCCCATCCTACAAACTCATCTTAAAGTTTGGGAAGCAGAGACCTCAGAGTTGATCCCCATTTCTGGGGCTGCTCTGTGTCCATATATGATTTAGGAAATGTGGTGACAGGCCCTAGCCTGGGGAGAGGAGACTCAAGAATCAGAGTCACAGGTAACATCTAAGTTGCAATTCAAGGGAGCTGATGTCCCAAGCCACGGCCTGGGGTCTGCTGGAGAGTGGCCTGTGATCCCTGGTCGCTGCCCAGTAGTTAATTCACTCAGATCTAGGACTCTCCCTGCTCCTTCCTGGTCCTGGGTCCTCACTAAATGTTTAGCCTTTAAATTAAATAGGGAAAAGGAAAGTCAGCATCGAGCAGCAATTAGTGTTGCTTAGGAAGAATCAGGCTGTTCAGGCAGCACCCGGGTCCCACACTCAGGGCTGAGCTTTCCTGGTTTTCCTGCCCACCTGGGGATGGAGAGCCCTCATCCTGTTCCAGGGGATGTAAATGAGCTTCGAGGAGGTGGTGAGAGAGCTGTGGGAGGCGGGTGGGTGGGCCAGGAAGCAGCGAGCTCAGGGCTGACTCATCCCACTCCCCAGCCCCTTCTCTCCGGGAGCAATTGGTGGGCCCTTTGCAGCAGGATGTCATCCAGCTTCCCCGCACCCTGCCGAGGGACACTGGCATTTCTGCAGCTGTTGTAAACATGAGTCTGTCCTTTGCTCTGCAGGATCTGGGCACTGTAGGGGAGAAGAGAGGTCGTGCTTTGGAACGGAATGGGAGGACTTTCTGTGACTGATGACAAATGCTCTTTGTTAGGTACATTTTCTGATCAGGAAAACAGAACTCCACAGAGTGATATGGAATAAGGAGTGTGTGTGTGTGTGTGTGTGTGTGTGTGTGTGAGAGAGAGAGAGAGAGAGAGAGAGAGAGAGAGAGAGAGAGAACTGTGGAGGAGCTGGGAAGGTGAAGCTGGAGGTTCAAAACATTAGACCCGGAACTACCCATGGGGAGGAAATCTGCACTTGACGTTGCCTTTGTCACTAGAGTGGGCCTGCAGTCAGGTGGGGCTGTAGAACAAGGATGTGCTGGAGTCTAAGAGGGAAATGCAGGGACCCCCCACCTCCAGAACAAACAGACCCAGGAGGCTGTGTGGGTCAACCTCCCAAACACCCCAGGTCACCAACTTAAAGGGGGAAAGGTTGGTTTATTTGGGCTCCTGGCTTCGGTCCATGGTTCTTGGCCACTTTGCCTTGGCCCTGTGACAGCAAAGTGCATCCAGGTGGCAGCAAGTGCTGCTTGCTTCTTGGTGGCCAGGAAGCAAAGAGAGACAGAGAGAAGGGGCTGGGGATCCCAATTTCCCCTTCAAGGACTCAGTGGCTTCATTTGCTCCCGCCTCCCACAGGTCTACCATCCCTCAACAGAGCCACAGTTTAGGGACCAAACCTTTAATACCCAGGTCATTGGAGGGCACTCAAGATACAAACTGCAGCAGAGGGCAAAGGAGATCCGTCCCCACTCCCTCTGACCCCAAAGGCACAGGGGACCTACAGAAGAAAATGGAGTCATTGCCATGAGATGCCATGCTTTTCTACCCAAGACCCAGAAGCCCAACCAGGCAACTGGCAGGAATTTGAGAAGACACTGTCCCAAACCATGAATGAGCCCCCAGATCAGCATATGACCTTTAGAAGCCCAGGGCTGCCGCTTGGCTTCCATAGCACAGGCCTGGGGTGTTGTTGGGAATGACAACAAAATTAGTGCTTACAGGTTTGTGATGCCTAATAATCATAATAGTATTAATAATAATATTGATATTAGTAAGTATTAATTCACATTATGGAAATAAGGAAGAACTGATTTAAAGGACACCGATATTCTAGGAATCATGGCTACAGATCCATCAACTCTGAGACCTTCCCATGAAGTGGGTCAAAGTTGTGGAGGAGAAGGGTCCTTTAGGGACCAGACTGAAAAAAAGAAAAGTTTGAACAGTGAATATGATTTTAGGCTTCTTAAGAAAAGGTCTTTTTGAGAGAGTATGGGAAATGGAATCCAGAATTCTGCTCCTGGTCAACAGATACATGATGCCATTTGTTATTCTCTAATAGTTCAGTCACAGCCTTTTAAAAAACATTACTGGAATGGAAAATGTAATTCAGAGCTTAATCAAAATAACAAACGTAGCAGTGGTAGTGAGTTTGCATGAAGGAACGGAGCGGGGTGACTGGGTGGTCAATTTCTTCATAGACAACCAGATCCAAATTCTGGGGACCCTGATCAAGAACATTTACCAGGCATCCCACAGATTAATTTTCCTAGTAAATCTATGCAGCTGGTTTATCCTTATTTCACAGGTGCAGGGAAGCTGAGGCTTTAGGGGGTTGAGCCATTCAATGATGCAAAGTCCCATGTTGGTCCTCAGTGAGGCCAGGTGAGCACATCTGTCCCCAGGGTCAGTTGCCCTCTGAGAAAGGCAATGCCATGCTTGGTGGTGTGGAACGGCGTGACTCAGTTTACCAAGGTCTGTGCTTTAGGGATGGAGGAGAGCTCAGAAATGATTGGATGGATTCAGACTGTTAGATGGTAGATATGGTTTTCATTTTATGAATCAAATATAGTTGATAGTATATTACTTAAAGATACAGATATGACCACAAGAAGGAGTCAAAGCAACCTCCAAAACTTAGGAAAGAGACACGCAGAGGCACATGCATGTACAGTACATGATGCTGAAATACACCTGGATTTCCTTTTGAGGTGTCAAGACATTGCTGAAGAAGAAATGCAAAGCTGGGCACACACCCTGTAAGCCCAGCCACCCAGGAGCTGAGGCAAGAGGATCCCAAGTCCCAGGCCAGCCTGGGCAACTCAGTGAGACCCTATCTCAAAGTGAAAAAATAAAAAATAAAAAGGACTGGGAATTTGGCTCAGCAGTTAAATGCCCCTGGGTTCAATAGCGCGCGCGCGCACACACACACACACACACACACACAACCACACATACACACACACACACACACACACACACACACACAGTGTAAATTTGTTGGTACTGATTTGGAAAATACTTAAGATTGAATATAATTAAAACAGAAAGCCAAATAGACCAGGCCCCAGCTCACAGGTCCTTCTTCTTTTTAATTGTTTGACCCTACTGTCTGTCTGTCATTCTGTCTACCTACCTTACATCTTTTTCATCTGTCCTAACCGTCTGTCATTATCTATCCCACAATGGAATAATACTAGGATACTCTCGCCCCCTCGGCTGTCCACACTGACGACATGAGCTGGGTTCAAAAGAGCTGGCTGCAACATTAAACTAAGAAAACGGCGGAGAATTCATGCAACACACAGACATGAGCTTGTCAGGTCGAGGGTGGGACTGCTCTGCAGCCTCAAGGGTCCTCTTCCATGCTGGAAGGCAAGAGAGAAAGTGCACCCGGGAACCCCTCTACTTAGTAGGGAAAAGACATTCCATAGAATATTCTACCCCAATAACGCAGGGAATAATGTTTCAAAGGTGGAGTCTTGTGATGTCTGTGGACAGCAGATTGATTGACATCTTGGCAAGTCACACCCATCTCGGGGGCCCTGTGGGATCACAGGCACAGCAAGAGGAAAGATGCCCTTGGGTTGCACAGCCCAATCAGCTTGCAATGCCAGACCTGTCCCCTCCTGTAGCTCCAATGGGCTTAGCTCACACACAGCCCACGGATGGCTAGCAACAGGATACCGCGCTGTGGCTACACTATGAACATATCTTTTCTGCCAGTTCATTTGCCTCTGCTACATTTGTTTCCATGAATGTCTGAGGTTTCCTAAATGCTTGCAGGACCAAATATTATTGGAAGATCAGGAAGCCTCAAGGAGCGAGCAGTGAACCATGACTTTGCAATCATTTCCCAGTGCCTAGCTAGCTGGGTATTGGTGCCCTGCACTCGTGGGGTCCCGAGGAGGATGCAAAGGGGAGAATAGGTCTGAGCCATGTTGGAGGCTGCGTTACCATGTTACCATTGCTCCCCAGGGGCCCAGCAGGGACACTCCAGGGAAACACCCTTCTGTGGCTCTTCAAACATCATTTTCCCTAGACTCCCTTAGGAGCTTGTGGAGGAGAAAACAAGGGGCTTTCTCAGCACCTTGGCTCCCTGGGGATTGTAAGGCGGGGGTTTCTGGGCAGAGGCCAGAGGAGGAGCCTGATGGCCCCACTGCAGGGTGAGTCTTGCTTCAATAACGGACTTTAGCTGCTTCAGCTACTTGTCCTGCTGCAACCAGACCACACAGTCCACGATGAGTCATTTGGTCTTAGCTGCTGTGGGCTTGTGACCCAAGGTAGATTCCACCCTGGGGACCAGGCTCCTAGGCAGAGCTCTGCAACCTCGTGCAACCACGTACCCTGCGTTGAATTAGGAAGCTACGCCCAGACACCTGGTGAACAGTCCCACCACCCTCCTGGAGGCCAAGACCGGGGCCAGCTCACAGGTGCTTTCTCTTTCTGACTGTCCCCTTTCTGTTCATGTCACACTGCCTCCAGTTGGGGTTACTCTTGCATTCTTATTTGTTTCTGCTTTTTTTTTTTTTTTTTTGCCTTAATAACTCTAGAATAAGGGTTTTCTTGGTTAATTGGCTCTTGTTTTACATTCTGTTAGGAAGCTGGGGAGAGAGAGCCCTGGCCATCTGGGAGTTGAAGAGTGCCAGGGAGGCCAGGGCCATCCACCCCTCTGCCCTCCTTCCCTGGTGACCATGTCAGGTGGGTGGGTCCCAGGTGGCTGGACTCTAATTTGCTTTGTAATCTTGTGTGCCAAGGTATTTATTCTCATATTGATGGGAATGATTTTTTTTCTTGTTTCATTTCCTTGTTTCGTCTGATCATTCCTTCCTTGTAATTATTCCAGAATGTTCCCGTTTGGCTCTGTCTTGCGACATCCATTGATTCTCTAGATGTTGGACCAGGTTGGTGGCTGTGTGGTTGTCCCTGTGTCTGAGACCACTGCTCACCTCAGCGGACTGTCAGCCTCTTTTGGTTCTGCTACTAAAATTACATCAGTGAATAATAAGACTTCTTCTGTCCTCCAAATACATCAAGTGGAGATAATGCAGTCATCCCTTGGTGCCTGTGGGGGACTGATTCCAGGACCCCTGTGGGTGCCCAAAGCCTCGAAAGCTCAAGTCCCCGGTATAAAATAGTGTGATATTTGCATGACCTACGCCATTCATCTCATGTATTCTGTCATCTCCAGATTACTTATAATATTTAATAAATGTTATGTGAGTAGCTATTAGTGCTGTATTGCTTAGGAACTGTTATGATTTAAATGTGGTGTTCCCCTAAAGCTCACGTATGAGATGTTGCAAGAAGGTTCAGAGGAGAAATGATTGGGTCACAAGAGCCTTAACCCAATCAGTGAATTAATTACCTGATGGGACTGAGTGGTAACTGAAGGTATGTAGGATTGGCTGGAGGAGGTGGAGCATTGGGACTTTGGCTTTAGGGTATATATTTGTATCTGGCAAGGGAGTCTCTCTCTCTCTCTCTCTCTCTCTCTCTCTCTCTCTCTCTCTCTCTCTCCTTCCTGATCATCCTGTGAGCTGGTTCCCCCTGCCACACTCTTTTTGTCATGATGGAGCTGCTGTCTATGGACTGAGACCTCTGAAACTGTGAACCTTCAAATAAACTTTTCCTCCTCTGCAGTTGTTTTGGTTCGGTCCTTGTGGTCCCAGCAGTGAGAACGTTGACTAAAACAGGGACTCATGGCAGAAAAGAGAGTCTGGGTGTGTTTAGTACAGACTCATTTTTTTTTCTCTTGTTTTTGATCCATGGTTGGTTAAATTCGTGAATGTGGAACCTACAGATCAGGAGGAATGACTGGAGTTAACACTCTGTTATTTAAAAAAAAAAAAAAGCCATGCGAGGAGTGGGGTGGCGTCGCTTCGCTGGGAGACCGCCCTTACTCCAGCACGGCTGACTGGGGAAGTGCTCTTGGGGTCGGGGTCACCAGCACAAGTCCATTCCTCCCTCGTACCAAGTTGGGTCCCGCCATCTTTAACCCCTGCCCCTCTGAGAACAGGCGAAGGGAAAGGAGAGGGTGAAGCTGCAAAGAAGGCTCTGGCAGGTTCTCCTTAGGAGTGGCAAGTGTCGCACACATCTCATCCCAGGCTGCATTTGAGCCATAGAAGGAGGCCATCTCTGTATCCAGGAGAAAGGACATAGGTGTGGTGACTTGTGCTGCATCCTTGGTCCAAGTAGATTTCTAAGATGTGAGCTCCGTCCTGGCTCGGCCCCTCGGGGCTATGCCACCTCCCTGGGTCTGCCCTCTTGGCTGCCTGTTGTGGGGGCAGGAGGCTTGCTGTCTGCTCTCCAGGATGCCTGATCCCTGGGTCTCTGAGCACTCTTTCCTGCATGGCAGAGATGCTCTTTGGAGTCCTGCTGTTTCCTACTCACATATTAAGTTCCCTAACCCAGCTGGGGCTTCAGAGCCAGCCAGAATGTGCTGCAGGAGGTGAGCGTCACTTGAAAGAAGCACCGTTTCCTTGTCTCTGATGGTAAAGACACTCACAGGCATTTGGAAGAAGTGGGTTGTGTCAGCTGCCCAGAGGTAAGGCCCACTGCACAGCCCTGGAGGTGACCAACATGGTACCTGCAGATGGTTGGCTCAGACGAGGCAAGTGCCATGGATGAGGAGACCTGACCTCCTTCTACCCTGATTCTCTCAGAAGCTAGGAGGCCTGGCCAGGAAGCGCCTGCTCAGGTGACAACCAGGTCCACTGCACATCAGCATCGAGAAGCAGCCACGGGAACTACTTCCAATGCAGAAAACTGACCTTCTGCTTTGGCTGGTGCACACACACACACACACATGCACACACACTCTGATGCCTTTCCTTTTCCAAATGCAGCAAATTGTTATTGTAGACATGTTCATAAATACATATAGGCAAGTGAGAAGAAGGAAGGGAGGGAGGAAATAGCATTATCCAACTCCCTTGTTTTTTGTGCCTGTAGATCAGTGACTGCTGTGATCCAGGAGATCTTTTCTTCATGATTTCAAATCACGCCATGATCTCTGGCTGGGTCCATGGTCTATATGACATACACATTGAATGAGTCTTGATGTCTTCTCTTTTAAAAGGCCGTGGGTACCACATCCAGAAGGTTAAGTGTGAATCTTCCCTACATTTCCTCTTATCCCAAAGAGAGCTCTTCTCCCTCTCCAGGCAGAAAGGCGTAGTAGATCTGCACTGAGAGATTTCTGCTTCTCATGGTTTTCACAAAATGGGGACATTTAATATACATGGTTCTGAGGCTTTTTTTTTCTTCCTTTTAAAATATACAGTGAAGATTTTTCTAATTCAGTACACAAAAGCCTTCCTCACTCTTCCTGCTGATGAAATCGTCTCTCCTAAGGTGGAGAGGACTGGTCATCATTCATTCAACCACCATCCTGAGGATGGCCTTTGTAATTACTGCCAGCTCTTGCTGTCCACGTGAATGCCATGACCGTTCTTATTGATTTCCAATAAACATCCACTTGTATTTCTGTAGTGGAGCTTTCTAGAAGAAGGGTTGTGGGGCCACAGAAGTTTATTAAATTCTGCTTGGTTACTTTTCAAAAACGACGATGATTGATTTTACCATAAATACCTCATGAGAGACTTCTTTTCCCACCCTCTTGCCAGTCAGAGCTTGTTATGATATTGAAACTTTTGGCCATTTTGATAACTAAAAAACAATGCCTCATTATCATTTGAATTTTTTTTTTTGCACGATACTGAGATACATCATCCTTGCACAAGTAAATTGGTCATTTGCAGACACTCTATGCATTTGTATGCTCTTTTCCTTTGCCCATTTTGTTTTATAGGAGTGTATATACATCAGGTCTTGGCGTAAGAATACATACATATAAAAATATTTTCCAGTTTACTGTTAAAAAATTGTTTATTATGGTTTTTGATGAAGGAATTTATATTGAAACAGTTTTTTTACATTACATTTCTAACATTTTAAATTTAGCCTTATTTAAAATATCACAATTTTAAATTTTAAAAATATTTTCATTTTTTCCCCTACATAGTATCTGGCTTTCCAATCATGTTTAAGAATGCTCCCTGTGGACTGCAAATTAGGTGCAACCACTCTGGAAAGCAGTATAGAGATTCCTCAAAAAACTGAGAATGGAACCACCATTTGACCCAGCTATTCCACTCCTCACCATATACCCAAAAGAGTTAAACTTAGCATACCAAAGTGACAGAGCCACATCAATGTTTAAAGCAGGACAAATCATAATAGTTAAGCTATGGAGCCCAAACTAGTTGCCTATCAACTGATGAGCGGATAAAGAAATGTTGGTATGACCCCCTCTGCTGAGGGTCATCTAATTCAATTTGATTCTGACACTTTCTACCTGGAAATGGCTTCAGATACCACAGATTAGGGGCTCAGTCCCCAAGACGTCCCCTCCCTACTCCTAGAGATGGCCATTGCAAGACCTGGTCCTTTTACCTGGGCTTTGGATCAATCCTCTATAAGTCAGAGTTCCCCCAATTCCCTCCTTAGGTACAACTAATTCTCTGGAGTCACTCACAGAACTCAGGGAAGTATTCCACTACGTCATAGGGGATGTCACAAAGGGTACACATGAAGAGATGCACGGGGGGGGGGGCAGGATGGGAAGCTTCGTGGGGCTACCATGACCACCCTCCAAAATCTCCAAGTGTTTAGCCATTCTCAAGCTCCCCTGAACTCTGCCCTTTTAGGTCTCTATGGAGGCTTCGTTATAGAGCAAGATTGATTCCATCATCAGCCATTGGTGATCAGCCCTTTGCCTCTGGTTGGGAGTGAAGGGGGAGCTGAAAGCCCCAAACCTCTAATCCCATCTTGGTCTTTGCTGTGACCAGCCCCTATCCTGAAGATCCCCAGGATTCTCAGCTGCCAGTCATTTTGTTAGTATACATACAAAATATACCCGTATCACTCCAGGGATTGCAAGGGTGTGCCAGGAACCAGGGGCAGAGACATAACATATATATGTCACTCTGTCAATGTCACACCCTCTGATGACAAGTACTTTTTGGAACATAACAGTGTGCTTATGCTTTGGGATAGAGGTCTAGCTCCCTGTATCTCAGTGACATCTCCATGCGTCTGCACTGGGCCAGCAGGGGCTCCGGGGATGGGACCTAGGTAATTGTTCTCTTTGCAGCCCACCCTCTCCCTCAGGGCCTATCCAAGGGTGACCTCTTTACTCTTGAATCGTCTTTCCCCAGGAGCAAGTCCCTAGGTATGGCTGCTCTTTTCCACTGTTGAATTCTTCCAGGCTTTGCATAAATGAAAGAATTCATGGAGCAGGTTCTTACCCTAGGCAGTTTGGAAAAATTCAGTAGCAAAAAGTTTTTTTAAAAAACATTTTGCTTTTTTCCTCTATAAGGAAACAAACAAACCAACCCAGATTGATTAATCCAAGGAGGTCTCATACAATCTGTGATTTAATTCTTTTTCAATTCTTCACTCTTCTCCGCTATGTGGGACTTAGAAAAGAAAATTGTCAGTAGCTCAGATTTTAAAAGATTAAGTTATCCTGTTACTTTGCTGCAATGTGATCTGCAGCTACACATGGGCCTTTAGAGATGCTCCTGACAATGACCAGATGGCAGGACTGTCATTGTCACAGCAAGGCTCAGCTCCATTCTGGCTGCCTTGACTCTGTGACTCTCTCCAGGATCCTATTGAAACCAAGGGATCTGGCTTTACTCCCTTTTAACATAAATCTTAGAGGTCATGTCACTAGTCAAAATACTCCTGTTGGTCTTGCTGTGGAGAACACGGAGAACTCTGGGTCCCTTTGGTAATGCTTGCCGAAGTTGTTTTTCAGGAACTTAGAGGTCATTCAAACTGGTTGAAACCACTGGCTCTTTACTTGGGCCTGTGCAAGTATCCAACAAGAGAGTTCTTGACATCAGAGGGCCCAAAACAACCTCTTCAGAGCACGCTAGGTACCATTTTTCTGAACATGTTCCTGTGAAAAGTCATAGTTTGCTTATACGTGCACAAATCATCCGTGACTTCACTTTTCCTCCCTCCAATCATCTTTCCCCATACCTCTGACCACCTGTGTCCTTATTCTATAAATAGCCCTAAACCGTATCTTCCAGGAGGCTGATTTGATACTTATATGAATAAACTCTTTTTCTTTTGCAAAATTCGTTGCTTCAATGATTGGCATACTGCATAGCAGGCCAAATGGGCCTGGTTGGAAACACTAAAAGCTTGCTCCAACAACTTCAGCAACATTATTGACACCAGTTGCTCTTGTTTTTCTTTCCTGATTCTTCTTTTCCAAACTGTGAAAGGAAAAACTGACTTAGAGTCTATTTACAAGAAGTCCGGTTCCCCTGAAGTTCTCCCCATTCTCCCACCCCAAATCCCCACCCCAAACAGTTTGGAGTATATCCTTATCATACCTTAAATTTCTTAAAAATTAAATGGTGAAGGCATTTGATGCATTCCACAGAATAGGTATTGTGTAGATGAATGTGTAAATATCCTATGGGAACGTGGTATAGATGGTGATTATAGATCTTCTAAAAATTCCAGCAATGAAGCAGAACAGTGAGAATACCACAAACATACAATAACCTAGGCCAAGAGGCCTCCTGTCTGCCTCTTGGTCACATTGCCCTAACACTGCACCCCAATCCCACCCTAACTCTGATGCCTCCCAATTGTGTCCTCATTCCCCACCTTCCATTCTATCATTAGAGTTTCAGTAATTATTGGTTTTTTTTTTTGTGCCTGGGCTACTAACTGGCCGGCCAATGAGGCATTGACCTGTGTCTCTGCAATCACACCTCTGGGTTGCTTACAATTTCCAAAGGCTTCCCTTCATATTGGGAATGAAATCAAACTGCAAGACCCTGCCAGCTGCCCAAGCCTGACTCCTGGTCTCCTCAGGGCCCTACCTGGCTGTGCCTACTGCCTCCCTGCATATTGTCTTCCTCTCTGTCCCCTGGCCTCTGAAGGATGGGAATGTTCTTCCCACAACCTTGTCCATGGCTTGCTTCCTTCTCCCCTTCATTTGGTCTCATTGAGGCAGAAGGACAGTCAGTGTAGATTATGAATGGTTGGGTCAGGAAGATGGGACTGATTCAAAAGGAAATTTAAAAAAATGCTAATACCTCCCGAGCACTCCCCCCTCCTCCAGCCTGTTGCCAAGGTTACCAGTCTCCAGGCTCCTCCCAGCAAGGAGTGGTTAATTAATGCTGTTCTTGGATCACTCTGGGAGGAGGGGAGATGAGAACAAAGGAAATTTGAAATTTATAAAAGAGACAGGACCCCCCCACACACACACACTCCTTTGGGCACCATCTTCGAACCCCCTCCTCTATAAAAAAGTCTCTCCCTCTCTCTCTCTCTGTAGTGGGGACCCAGATCCTGATTTGTTTTCAACACTAGTTTCATCTCTGGTCTCATCGTCACCGCTCTGCTCTGAAGAGGACTTTCCTGATAACTACGGCAAGTCTCCCTGGCCCTGTCTTTCGGCTGGCTCACCTTCACAGTTGTAAGCTCCCTGGCCCCACAGCAGTCTTGGCTCATGGAGGAGCAGCAAGCACTTGTGAATGGGGACAAAGCCTCTCTCAGAGGGCCGCGGGGCTCAGCAGGATCCCTTCTGTGAAGAATCTGGCTCCATTCCCAGCACACGATTAATT
Organism: Spermophilus citellus; assembly: GCF_964194105.1. NCBI lineage: Eukaryota > Metazoa > Chordata > Mammalia > Rodentia > Sciuridae > Spermophilus > Spermophilus citellus. The sequence continues at coordinate 2,431,795 of NC_138198.1, read as the reverse complement.
ACTGCAGGAACGGTCGGGGAGAAGGAGGAGGCAGGAGTTATTGATATCTCGTATCCAGACTCTGCTTTGAACTTGAGAACTACATTTCTGCTCCTTTAAAGGTGTTAACAGAGTGGCCCCTCCTGTTCACCTGTTTCTCCACCCCATCCCTCTCCCGCTGAGAAACACCATCATCTACCCAGTCATGCCAACAAGCCCTGACCGCCTCTTCTTCTTTCCATTGACTGCCCAGCCCAGTCTTTCTCACCCCCTTGAGAGCTCACAGATTCAACCCTCCCTCTATAGCCAGAGGGGACCCTTCAAGAGAGGCATGGGATTCCAGCTGCAAAACCTGGTCTTAGCTCCACCGTTTACCAGTTACGGGGCCAAGGCTAACGGATGGAAAGACTCTCAGCCTCAGGGCCTTCCGCCTTTGAGCATGGAGAGGAAGAATAATTCTGCACTTGAGGCTGGGGTTTTCGGAGAGGGTTGAAAGAGGCGGTTCCTGTGACTATGTGTCTGGCACAAGAAGAACTCCACAAACAGCATATAGTGTGTACTAGCTAAGGGTACGAGGGCTTCCTCACCCCTGGCCGGGTGTCTTTCCCTCCTGTCCTCATCCCTCACCTCCTGCCAAGCTGACGCCCCACACAGAGGTCAGAATGAACAGTGTGTCTCTAAAGTGTGTCTGTGATGGAGACTCCATTCCTGTTCCTGCCTGGGCGCCCCACCAAGGCTGGAGATGGATGGGTGGGGAGGAGGAGATCAAGGCTGGATGGGTGGTGGATGATTATCGCCTGCTCTACGCATTCAGAAACCAGCGTGCATGGATGCTGATCTGGCCAAGAGCATAGAGTTATTGGTAGAGGGGTTCACCCTGAGGTTGGTCTGACCCCGGAATAAGCAATCAGTGAAGCCACGTGCAAGAGTGAGCTCCCCTCGGGGGGCGTGAAGGGGAGACAGGTGGGAAGGGATCCAGTGGCCAGGACGAAACTTGAGATGTGGCAAGAGAGTCAGGGACGAGACCAGGGAGTGCCTCATCTGAGAATCCCTAGTGGGGGCTGAGTCGTGAAGGGGGGTGTCCAATAGCATCAGATGAAGGGCTCCATGAGACCTCTGCTGTGCCCTGTGGACCGGTCACCGAGGTCCTAACCCCCAGTGTGAAAAAGGGACCACGTGACTGTCTCTTGACATCAGATCTTTGGGAAGTGATCAAGGTCAAACCAGGTCCTGAGAACAGAACCTCATGATGGGCTTAGTTCCTTAGAAGAAGAGACCATTCCCTCTCCATAGGAGGTCACAATGTGAAGGAGGCCTTTGCAGATGAGGAACAGGGCTCTTTCCAGAAGCTGACCGTGCTGACACCTGGGTTTGGAACTTTTGGCACCTAGAACTGTGAGAAATCGATAACCCACCTAGTCTGAGACATTATCATTTATTTACTTTTTTCGGCAGCCCAAGGTGAAGAAGCAGTGTCATTCTTTGCAGGTTGGAGTGTGAAGTGTCGTGGGGCAGAGGTGATGGAGAACCATTGATCTTGAACTCCAGTTAACCCGGCACCATTCACAATTTTCTTTTTCTTTTCTTTTCTTTTTTTTTTTTTATTTTATTTTTGTGAGCTGGTGCCAGCAAGTAGCATGAAAAGCAAAAGCCTCTGTTTTTGAAATCCAGTCTGTGTCCTCGGACACTGTCCCTGCTGGAAGCATCTCTGTGCACACGGGTGGCCACCATCACTGCCCGCCCCACACCCTCAGGGCTGTGTCCCAGAAACCAATCTTCCCCACAGAGTTCTGTCCTACTTTTGAGAATAACTGTTATATTGCTCAGGGACAGAACACTTTTCAATCCTTCCAAAGGAAGAGATAAATGAAAGGGTGGCATGGCCTTCTCAGCTGGTCTCTGGCAGACACACAGGTGTGAGATTGAGGCCACTATCTTTCAATGGCAGGGCAGTGTGCAGAGAATTCTTGTCTGTCAGGAGGCGGGGTGATGGGATGCAAACAGCAGGAGCTCAGCATAGGCTTAGGAAATCACCATCAAAAGAAACATCACAAGAATCCATGGTTCCAATCACACAAAGCCCAAGGTACCACAGGAACATGGGCAGGCAGGCAGGTGGCCCCTGGGGGGGGGGGGTCCTCATTAAAATGAAGGGAATCATTCAGAGATTTGATTCTAATTTCCTCCTTCATATTATTATCTTTTTTTTCCTTTAAAAACTGTTTCAATTGAAGTAGGAAGTGCTGGGAACATTCATTTCAGATCGGATGCAAGAGCTTTTGAATAGGCAAACGTATTAGCCTTCCCCTTCTTGGATGCTACTTTTTCAATGAAAAATAATTATTTTCCTCGAGAATTGGGCTTTCTGTTTTCAAGTGGGCTGTATCAAAGCACTATATTGTTTGCAATAAACTTTGGTTGCTTTGCCAATACATTGCTGTTCTGAACTCATCATTGCTAATTGATTTTATTTCCGGTGCATCCAGAACTTTTTTGCTAGTCTTTGTATAGAATGTTCAAAATAATGCACTTTTGCCATGAGAAGGCATGAGGCACTTCTGTGTGATAAAAGGATAGAATTACTGTCATGATATTGTGAGTTGAATGTGGTGGTGCACACCTTTCAAAGGCAGGGCAGTGTGCAGAGAACCCTTGTGTAATCCCAGTGATGCAGGAGGCTGAGGAAGGAGGATTGCAAGTTCGAGGTCAGCCTCAGCAACTAAGTGAGGCCCTAATAAATTTAGCAAGATTCTGTCTCAAAATTAAAAAAAAAAAAAGACTGAGGATGTAACTGACTCACTTTACCACTGGGGACGTGGTCAAGTGATCTGGGTTCAATCCCCAGTACCCGTCCCCAGAAAGATATTGCTTAGTATAAATGGCATTTTATCTTATTAACTTTTTGAGAAGTGGCTGGCACATTGAGTAGCTGTATTATTGTTCGACTACCTCAGTGGCTACCCGGAACCTTCCACAAGGGCCGTCTGCAGTCAGTGAGCAGATGCAGGCTGTCAGTGCCTGAGCAAAAGCTCCCCGTCTGGGTGTCTTCAGCCCTTTCTGCTCCAAACAGGATGCGTGGGGAGTGCTCCTTGGCATGATGCAGATGGCTGGGCGGTTTATCCTCTCTGGCCTCTTGTTTCAGGTTCCATCTGGGTGACTCCCCTGTCTGAGTAATCTCGAGTCCAGCTGGAAGCAGAGAACATAGAAGTCGGCCTCCTGGACCTTGGCTGGGCCAGCCTTGTCCCTTCTTACAGGCCCTACGGAGGCAGCAAGCCACCAGGAACGTCTCTTAGCATCTCTTCCTCCACAAAGTCCCAGATAAAGACCTGTGAGTGTGCCCTGTGTGTGTGTGCACACCCACGCATCCATACACACTCACACTTGACAGCACAACACACATACCATATGTGCCATACATACACATTATACGCACACCACACGCACAGTCCACATGTACACACCACAAGCACACACACCACACACATCTACACACTCTCCACACGCACCATGTACACACACCGCATACTTACTACCCATGCACCACACACATCACACAACACACACAACAGACCACACCCAGACCACGTATATAACACCACACCGTATGAGCACAAAGTCCCATGTGACACTCATATATGTATCACACCCAAACACTACCTGTGCACACACAATATACACTGCATGCATTGTGTACTATACACATACCATACACATTTGCACACACACCATACTCAATACATACACCAAACACACCAGTTTCCACATATATCCCCACACCATGTACACACACACACATCATACATGCTGCGTGCGCACACACACACACACACACACACCACCCTTCCCCACACTTTATCCACTGTTTCTTGGCTGCTTCCCTGACCCCACGGTTATGAAGTTCCTAAAGGCTGACATGGCCATTTCCCAAAGAAGAGGGAGGAATACGGGGTGGAGTGTCTCCCCAAGTTCTGCATGTGAACATCTGTCCACCAGGGACATCTCTGAGGGTCCCTGGTGAGCGGAGCACTCTGCACGTTCATGTGGGTGGGGGGGTGAGGGTCAGGGTGAAGGCAGTAGGAAGGGCCCTGTCCCCACAGAGCTCTGGGGCTCTGGGTGTGAGCCAGAACCAGGAAATGACACACTGGTGCCCACCATGATAGAAAGGACAGACGTGAAGAGAACCCAGGAGCCCTGGAGAAGCCACCGTGGAGTGGAGTTGATGGCCAAAGCTGATTCCTCTTCTTCCCTGAGTGGCATAGTGGGTGACAGAAGTCCCATGTTGGAGTGGGCTGACTGTGTCCAGGGCAGAGCCCGGTGGTGGGAAGGTGTGGTGTGGGCGACCCTAAAGATCTTATCTATGACATGTGCCTTCATCCAATCTGGAGATGGACCATGAGGGGTGTGGAAAGGTCTCCAGAAACTGCATACACAGGTTGGGTCACGGAGCCCAACAGAGGCGAGAAGCCATCATTGATAGGTAGGTGTCTGGAGGAGGAAGATGGTGCTGGGGGTGGTACCAGCAAGATTAGCTAAAGCAGAGGTGAGGATTGGAGGCTGGTGTCATTTTTCTATCTTTATGTTTTAAAATACTTTTGGATTTGCAGAAGAGTTGCAGGAGTAGAATTTGCATAGACGTCATTCAGCTCTCCTTAACGTCAAGGCTTTCTAGAAACACAGCCCATTTGTCAAAACCGAGTGTTTTATGGTTGTTAAAACACTGAAAGTCAGACTGCAGACTTTGGGTTTTTTCTCATTTTCCCACTCACTCCCTGTTTCTGTTCCAGGATCCTGCACCACATGAGGTCATCATGACCCCTGGGTCTCCTGCCATCCGTGGTCGTCTCTTGCTGTTGGCTCGCCTTTGATAACCTTAGCAAAGAGCTCTGGCTAGGTGTTGGGTGGGGTCTCTCTCTGGCTGAGTGGGCTGCTGTTTTCTTGGAATGCTCTGTGGTTTGGGATGTGGGGGAAGAGCAGTATGGAGTATCCCTCTCATCACTTCACCCAGAGCACATGTGACCCCGACATGACAGGGACGTGGACCTCGTCTTTCGGTGCAGTGGTGTCTGCCTACATTTCCCTGTCGTCAGTGGCCATTTTTCCTTCACCATGAATCAGCCAGGGGTGAGATGATAATTCCCACCCGCACTCCAGGAGGGGAGATGTGAAAGTCCGCCTCTTAGTTAGGAGTCTCTAGGAATATTGGGGTGTGTTAAAACCACCCAGACATTAAAGAATGTCACTCACACCGTGACTTCCATCATGAGAGCCCTGATCCTGAGCTTGCCCTTTACTTCCGTAGGAAGGTGGCATTTGGATCCCTAACACGTTTGACAGTCTCAGGGAGGAAGTCCAACCTGTCTAGACAGAGAGTCGTGAGACTTCGAAGGACAATTCATGGAATGTCTTGCAAAGACCAGAGGATGTTGGTTAGGCAGAGCCGGCTGGTGGGCTCAGGTGCCCTCCTCTCTCTCCTGGTCTGCTATGGTTTGGACTCACGCTCCCCAGAGGTCTATTTGTTAAAGTCTTTCTCTCCAGGCCTTTGTGCTATGGGGGGTTGGCAGGACCTGTAGGGGGTGGAGCCTAAAGAGAGGAAGTTCGTTTCCTGGGGATGTGCTCTTTAAAGGGGCGTTAGGACCCTGATTCCCTCCTCTCCCTTCCTGGACACCATGAAGTGAGCAGGCCTCCTCTGCCGTGGACTCCTGCCACCAGGTTCTGCCTTACCACAGGCTCAAAGTCACAGAACCAAGAGACCATGTAGAGAAACCTCTAAAATTAAGAGTTCAATAAACCAGCCCTCCTTGTACGTTGATTATTCCAGGTGATTGGATGACTAACCTGTGGCCCCCCTAAATAACAGGAAAGGAATAAAAAAAATCTATTAACCCATAGAGAGAAAGAGAGCAGGTGCGACAGGGGATGAGGCTTTGAAGCCCATCTGTTAGGTGATGCTGTAGAGCGGATGCTGACAAGGAGCGCCTTCCCCCTCACGGTCCTTTTGGGAGGCACCCAAAGTGAGCCTGCCCCCCACCCCCAGGCCCACAGCAGGAGCATCTGCAGAATTCTTCAAAGAAAATTAAAAGTCCACAGAGAAAACATATCCAGTTTTTGGTATTTGCCAGTTCCTCACCTGAATCTGCGCATCACCGGAGCAGCCTACGAGACCTCCCCTGCACCCACCTGCTCAAATTCCCATCAGTACATTAACTCCTCACTCAGAAGTATGATGGACAGCTGAGGATCACCAGACACTGGGGAACAAATCTCCCCCTGAGAGACAGAGACTTGAAGGAACAAATCTAAAAGCAAGTTTGCAGCTAAAACAGAGTTAAGGAGGGAGCTAAAAAATGTAAAAGCAATAGTTTGTATTTTTAGAGATCAAAGATGATATTGCATCCATCCAAAAAGTACAATATTCTAGTAAAGGAAGTTACTATGCACTGATCATGAGGGATAGGGAAATACATTTTCAGATGTGAAAGTAAGAAAATACACTTTTAGATGTGCAAGCTAGATCTACCTCTCATCTACCTGCCGATCTATCTTATCCATCCATCCATGCATCCATCCACCTATCCATCCATCCTATCAATCTTTCTAGAATCTATCTAGCCATCTATTATCTATTGTTTATATCTATCCATCTATCTCTCCATCCATTTCCATTTTCTATCGGCTGTCTGTTGCTATCTATCTATTTGATTTGTTTATCTATCCTCTCTCTTTCCCCTGAACTCTTTCTTGGAAAAACTACTTGATAATGCCCTTTAATGAAATAAAGACAAAAACTATATAACACTGAGTTCTGCAGAAGACCTGCTTTAGTCACCTGTTTTTTTTCGCTTCTGTGACTAAAAGTCCCGACAAATACAATTAGAAGAGGGAGAGTTCATTTGGGAGCTCACAGTTTTCAGAGGTCTCAGTCCACAGACAGCTGGTCCCATTCCTGAGGCTCAAGGTGGGGCAGAACATCACGGCAGAGGGAAACAACTCACATGACGATCAGGAAGGAGACAGAGGGAGAGATCGATCTCCACTCACCAGATATGTAATATATACCCCAAAGGAATGTCCCCAAAGCCTACCTCTTCCAGCCACAGTCTCTCTGTCTTCAGTTCCCAGTCAGGTAATCCCATGAGGGCTTTCATAACCTAATCATTTCTTCGCTAAACCTTGCATTTTCTCACACACAGGCTTTTGGGGGACACCTCATATCTAAACCATAACAGGATCTCTTTTAGTCAGCTCTTTCACTGCTGTGACTAAGGGACCCAAGCAGAATAACTGTGGAGGAAAACAAGTTTATTTGAGGGCTCACGGATTCAGAGGTGTTAGTCCACAGAAGGTTGGCTCCATTCCTTGGGGCTCGGGGTGAGGCTGGACATCATGGCGGAAAAGTGAGGCAGAGTGATGCAGCTAACATCATCAAGAGGCAGAGAAAGAGAGAGGTCTCCACTTGCCAGATGCATATATATATATACCCCAAAGCCACGTTCTAATCCCCACCTCCTGCAACCACACCCCATAGCTTCAGTTAATCCCTATCAGGGGATTAATTCACTGATTGGGTTAAGACTCCCACCACTCAATCCCTTCTCCTCTGAGCCCTCCTGCATTGTCTCACACATGAGCTTTTGGGGGACACCTCACATCTAAACCATAACAGGACCCAACATAAGAGAGAAAAGAGGAAGCCTCCAACGTCTCTTAGGAAAATAAAAATCTATTTGAATACTTGGAAAAGTCTCGAGGTTTTTGACAGATGTGTTGAGGACTTAGAAATATCATTAAGTAGCAAGTGAGAAAGTCAGCAAATGAAAGCTAAGGTGGTTTTTAACTCCCGGCCAAACAGGTAAACCTAGAATTTGCAGCAGGCCGCTGGGTCGGTGGGGAACAAGACGCACCTCAGGGGAATGGCTGGACTTGGGCGGTGGGGTGGGCTGGGAGAGAGGACTGAGTTTCCACCTTCTCTAACAGAAAGTACTTTGAAATACTGAATAGTCAGGAAACATCAGAAGAGTCTATTACATAGACATACAGAAATACCTCCCAGAAAACCATCTTCAAAAACACAGAATGCTCTCTTCTCTGATGCAGCAGGCCCCGCACTTTAACATAAGCTACTTAAACCCTTGGATTTCACTGTGTGGGCATACTCTACTACGCTCTGCTAAGAACAGAAACATCATTTGACAGCAGAAGGGTGAGTAGAATGTGTGCACACAGTTCCTGGAGGTGTTAAAAAAAAAAAAAAAAGCAAAAGTCTTCCTGGCTGGATTTCGTGTTGAGTTTTGATCAGTGCTTTTCGGCTGCTGGCAGGAAGGGAGGAGAGTATGGCCCTGTCCATGGCCATCCGTCTGGAAACACTTCTGGGACAGGCTGCGGATGGCATTAACACCCTGCCCTCCTGCTTTGTGGATCCTCAAAACGCAAACCCAACAGAAGAATGAGCAAGGGCTTGGCGGGTTGGCACGTTTCCCACCTTCCTCTGCTCACACAAGACAGCAGCAGCAGGGGTGTATGTGGCCTGGGTGAGGGACCTGGGGTCTAGTGTTGATTAAGCACAGTTTGGGAGCAATGAGGAAGAGGGATCTGTTCTAAGCTCTGGTTTTCAGGTCTTCAGGGTAATTCGCCATAATTGTCCATTGATGAGGTCAATGGACACACACCTGCTTTAATCACAAGCAAATCCTCCAAATCATTGCTCTTTTAGCCAACTTTTTAATTTTATTTTTACCACGGTGACCAAAAAGCCCAACAAGAACAATTTTAGAGGAGGAAAAGTTTATTTAGGGCCCATGGTTTCAGAGGTCTCAGTGCATAGGTGGCCAACTCCATGGCTCTAGGCCCCAGGTGAGGCAGAACATCATGGCAGAAGAGTGGCGGAGGGAAGAGGTATCAGGACACGGCCCCCAAGAAGTAGAGAGAGATTGAACTCAGAACACAAAATATATCTGCCAAAGACAGGCCCCCATGATCCACCCTGCAGCCACACCCGCCCTCTCCAGTTACCTCCCAGTTAATCCCTATCAGGGGATTAGTGCACTGATTAAGACTCGCCTAATCCAATTATTCCACCTCTAATTTTCTTGCATTCTCTCACACAGGAGCTTTGGGGGAACACCTGTATCCACACCATAATGGTTACCTATAAAGGCAACCGATGTATTGTATTCGGATCTCAAGTGCCAATAAGGGTACGCCAAGCAGGGGTGGGGAGAGAGGACGGCTTCGGTTCCTCAGCCCCTGCTCAGCCTTGCCTCTGCTTTTGGAGCCTGGCTGCCACTTCCACAACACTCCCTCTGAGACACCTGATGACTCTGATCATGCATTTGCAAGATTTACTTGATAGGTGGTGATGTCAATTCATTTGCTGAAATAGTAACCACTTTTATGTCATCTTTGGGGGAAAAAAAAAGTTTCCAGGGAGCATCTGTTCAGGTATAGTGGCCTCTGGCCCCTGGTCCGGCTCCCTGGAGTGGAGAAAATGAGAGGAAGAAGAAAAGAACCCAGTGCTCATGGTGGGCCACACACATAGATCTTTCTTCTCCTCCTTCCTTCCCCGGAGGTTTCTGTGGACCTACTGCCCATTGCTATAGAGACGGGGCAACTGGGTTCCCCAGAAGCTGTTTCTGTACTCAGTTCCTGTTCCTGGTGGTCGCCTGTTTGCTTTTTTTTTTAATTTTCAAAAAATTTTAATGATATGCTGGGGGGATTCAAGTAAATACCCAAACAGTGAAGAACCAATGTCAAAAGGTTAAATAACATTAAGGGATAATGTGAGAAATCAAAAAGGAGAAAGAATAAGTGTGGCTACTGATCAGGAAATAATCCATGTGATAAAGAGAAATACAATTCAAATTATGCCATTAAAAGAAACCAAAAATTTCTATTAGAAAAAGAAGGATCTGGGGGAAAGGGTGTAAGTGATGGATATGTTAAGAACAAAACTAGAATTGGGAAAGTAAAGGCCTTCAGAAGATTGTGAGTAATTTCAATGAACTGCCCTGGTGTAAAAGAAAATAATGAAGATTCAAAAACTACTTTTATATAGGAAAATAGACCATATTAGTACCTATGCTGAGAAAAAAAATTCCCTGAAGTTGCCCAAAAAAAAGAAATACTGGAAAAGAAGGAAGGGAAGGAGAGGAGCCATGTTAAATTTTGGACAATTCAGGATTTGTAGATAGGAAGATGATTACAATTTAGGTGCCAAATACAATTTTTTTTTTAAATCCACAGACCACTCTTATGGAAACATTGTTAATTACGATGTATTCTAACCTATAAGAAATTATCATCGTTATTCATAACTGTCTTTGGAACAATAACCTAGAACATTCTCACTATTTTTCTATCTATATTTAATTGTACATTATGGAAAACTTTAATATTTTACATCTGAAATTAGGAAAAATGAATCCAGAGTTAATTCAATTTTTTTTTTCAATCCAAATGCCTTCTTAGGTTTGACCTGAGTTATTTTATTTTGCTTATGAAATCTCCTTCAAACGGGGCCCAGGCTGTTTCTAGATTAAAGAATTATCCTTCTACTTAGCAACCTGAGTTTTTATGCACTGATCCACAATCTCTATGCCTGTTGGCTTTTGCAGTGCCCGTATCGGGAGTGTCAGGGACAGCCCTGAGTGGCAGGTCCTCTTTGGCAGTCATGATGCAGAACTTTCTTCATCTGTCTCTGCACCCCGGGTCCTTCCTCTGCCTCTGTGAGTGCAGAAGTCCTATTTTCCTAAGCTGTTGATGGAGATCCTGAGCTTACTCTAATGACTTTGAGCACAATTAGAACATCTTTCTTTAGGTAGAGAACTCATTGGGGAACGCCTGATGGGACCGACTCTGGAGAACCAGGCATTGGTTTTCACTGATCCCCTTTGATGAGCTGTTGACAGCTCATTCATTCAGTTAATGTTTCTTGCAGATCTTATATACCATCAGACTTTTCTTGGAGGAAAAAGCAGCCAACCACAGAAACAGGGTCCTGCCTGTATGGAGAGTGCAGTCTATAGGGCCGAGAGGTGGTGGGACAAACAGTTCTAAGGCCACTGCACAGTGTAGGGTGCAGAGGCCCCACGGAGCAGAAAGCCACCTACAAGAGGCTGCATGTGATGGGGCTGGAGGGTGGGTGACTGCTGGGCAGAGAAAGTGACCTCACTAAGGTCCAAGGTAAGGGCAGGAGACCAAGGTGAGGGGTGAGGGTGGGTGAGGAGGAGAGAATAAAGAGGAGAGTATATGCAAAGCGCAGACCCACTCTTGAGGTGCCTGGGAGCTATGGAGGTGTTGTTGGGTGCCCATTCATTTCCTAACCATTCTCTTCTAGGGTTACAGTGGTTATAGAGCTCATAGGTACCCCCTGGGCTCAGGGTATTGGGGCAACAGTGAAACCCACACCAATTCTGAGTCCTCATGTTGTCCTTTTGGTGAGCAGGGACATCCACCTCCTCGTGATCCTGTGGTTTCTGACCACAGCCTGGGCGAATGCAGATTTTGCCTACGAGGGGTGAACACCCAGCCCCATCCGTCCTCACAGGGTGGCTTATGGCTTAGCTGATCCTGGAAATAAGTCTTGGGTTGCTTTGAGAAGGAACAGGGCCTCACACCTGCTAGGCAAGTGTTCTACCATTGAGCTACACTCCCAGCCCCCTTTTAAACGTTTATTTTGAGACAGAGTCTCACTACGCTTTCTAGGCTGGCATTGAACCTGAGATCCTCCTGCCTCATTTTTCTTAGTAGCTGGGATTGCAGGCGTGCACCAGTGTACCTGGGGCATAAAGAAAGATTTCTAGAAGCCAGACTTTAAAAAGCAGACACTGTGATTTTGTTTATAGAGAATACAAAAGAGGCTGAGCTAACCAAGACGGGTTAGAAGCTAGAGAGTTGTCACCTTGGGCACAGTGACTGAAAGGGACATAAAGAAGATCTGGGACTGTGATTGCCTGTCTTTTCCTTATAGTTGGTTCTGCACATATGTTCAGTGTGTGAAAACTCAGTCATTGTTTTCCATTTACAATCATCTCTCAATATCTGTGGAGAACTTATTCTAGGACCCCTTGAGGATACCAAAATCCACAGATGCTCAAATCCCTTCCAAAAAATGGTGTTGTATTTGCACACAACCAACCTATGCAAATCCTTCTAGATGCTTTGAATCATCTCTATAACGCCAATAATACCTCAGACCATGTGAGTGTTATATAAATGGTTGGTTTACATGATTTACGGAGCAAGGACAAGGAAACATCTATGCATTTTAGAATAGATGCAATTATTTTTCAAATAATTTTCATACACACACGCACACGCACACACACACAATACTTCAAGAAAGAGTTTTCACAAGATGGCCCTGGGAGCATTGTCTCACATTCTCTGGGTGTGTAGGTCCGAGTACCGTCCTGAAACGAGGAAGATGGTGTGGTTTTTGCAGATCTGTGCCCATAACAGGCGGGGGCCTGCTGTAATTGGCCCCTGACTGGAGCAGGCTCAGTGGAGGCAGTCTGCTCTGGACCTGGGGGAAGGAACCCCACACCAGCTTCCACTCCAGTCCTCTGGGATACTCACTAAGGAAGTCCATGTTGACTCAGGATCCAGAGGTCACAGGTTCAAGCCTCATAAAAGAAGTTCAAATGGGGATGTTGCTGAAGTTACACCCCTTCTAAAACAACAGGTTCTGGGGCTAAATCTTCCTTCTTTTCTAGCAACAAAATCCATAGCCCCTGGGGGAAGGCAGGGAGGGAAGGGTTTCTAGCTCAAAATGGTAATGACTTCATTTAAAGACAGCAGAGGGGTCCTGTCTTTGAGAGAAAAAACAAAACAAAAGCAGTTAATGGATAGCAGCCTGAGATGGCGGGAGGAGCAGGGCTCAGAGTGTTTGTAGCCACGGCCATGGGAGCGGCCTTCACTGGCCAGTGGCTGAGGTCCTGAGCGAGCTTGCTTTTGCCAAAAGAAATCCCATTTTGATGGGAATGAGTACATCCAACAGCCCTCGCCTGACACCATGAGCCAGGAATTCCTCACTGTAGCCCAGAGCTTTCCTGCCCAGGGTGTGGATGCAGCAACAGAAGAACCTCAGCCTCCTAAGAGGTGGGCGCTGGACTCCAGTCCTTGAGCTCATCCTGCTATTGCCACCTTCACAGGGGACCTCCGACGGCCCACTTGGGTCACCAAAGCGAACGGGCAGGACAAATGCAGCATTCCTCACCTCACCTGGGTGACTAGACCATTCCAGATCACAGCTGCTCTGGGGACTGGGCCCAGGAGAACAGAGGACACAGAGGAGGTGTCATCGCCAGGGTGTCCAGTTGGGGTCCCGGTCCTTGGTGTCTCAGAAAAAGATCTGAGCAAGAAAACACTGATGAAGTAGAGATGTATTGAATGTGAAGACAGCACTCTGTTAGGTAGAGCAGAGTGGACCAAGTAAGAGAGAGAGAGAGAGAGAGAGAGTCTCAAGGCCTGATGTCTGAAAATCAGTGTCTTGAACTGTGGTGTGTTCTCTTTCTTATGTGGACCTGATTGAAGACCTTACCCCATTTGGTTCCATTGTTATCTCATGAGAGCGGATGAGGAGATTCTCCAATTTCCCCCATTGGTTACTCTAGAAAACTAATTAGATACTGCTTCTTCACCCCTATTGGCCAATTTAAAATACCAAAACTGTGGTGGGAGTTGTCATGGTGATAAGTCCTCAGTTGCAGGGGTTGTCGTGGTAATGGGACCTATCATAAACAGGGACGGAACTTGTCTCCTTGTCTTGTCCTCCGGCAGCTTCCTTGGAATACTCTGTCTCCGCCATCTTGGAGTCCCTTGAGCTCCTACCTAACTGAGTCCCTGCTGACACCCAATCGATGCAGAAGGACAGTGAATTCACCTTATTCCACAGCCTGTCACCTGACTGCCACGTGAACCCTGGGCCCCTGAAGGACCCCTGGTGGGGGGCCCTCCCGGAGGCCATGTGGACCCACTTACCAGCCCAGGGACCGGGTCTCTTTTAATCTTGCTCCAGTCCCTGCTTCCTGAAGCCTCCCCCTGTGTCCTCTCATGCCTGGAGGAAATCCAGATCCCTGCCCCTGGCCCCATGGACCTCAACCTCCCACCACCCTTATCAGGAACTCCCATCTGCTCCTTCCCCTCAGAGAACTTTCTGGGGAGACAGAAATGCTTTACAGCTCAATCTGCTGGTAGTTATACGGAATTGTCAAAATTCACAGAATGACATTTTTAAGAGTGGTGTGTGTAGATCACACCTCTAAAAAAACACGAATCCTGCCCAGCAATACCATGGTTAGAATTCATTGAATCTATAGAGCATCCTGGTAAGAATGAGCATCTTAATAATGCTGAGTTTTACCATCTGTAACCACAGAACACATCCCCCCTGCTTAGATCTTCTCTAACTTATCAGTGTTACATAATTTTCCGTATATACATCCTGTGCTTATCTTATTAGTATTCTAAGTATGCTTCCTTCCTCTTTGCTCCCTTAATTTCTTCCTCCCTCCCTCCCCCTTTTCTCTCTCTTTCTTACATTTTTTTTTGGTATTATAATGGTACAATTTATTTTTAATTTTAAAAAAATTTTAATTTTTAAATTTTTTGATGTGGTGTTGGAGATAGGCTCTTGCACATGCTAAGCAAGTTCTCTAACACTGAGCTACACCCCCAGCCCTGGTACTATTATAATGGAATTGCCTTTTAAATTTCAAATCCCAATAGTTTGTTACTGGTATATAAGGAAATGATTGACTTTTGTATTTTGACCTTGTGTACTGTGACCTCACCATATATTTATTTGCTTATTAGTTCCAGGAAATTTGGTCTTGTAAATCATTTGGGGTTTTCTATGCCACCATCCATGTCAGATATGAATAAAGACAGTTTTATTTCTGTTTTCCAATCTCTATATTTTTTATTTCTTTTTCTCATCTTGCACTGTTCAGACATCCACTACGGTGTCGAATCCGGGTGACAGGAGGATATCTTTGCTTTATTCCTAACATGAGCCAAGTGTGTTCAGTCTCTCTCCATTAAGCATGATATTAACTGCTGCCTTTTTATTTTGTGTAGATCCTTTTTGAAGTTATGGAAATTCCCTTGGATTCCTAGGGTGTTTTATTTGGAGAGTTTTTCATGGATACATTTTGGGATTTATTAAAATGCTTTTTCTGCATTTAGGTAGAGCCATGTGGTCGTTCACAGATTTCATCTGTGAATATGATAAATCATATTGATTGATTTTTGAACATTGAACCAGGTTTTCATTCTCAGAATAAGAAACTCACATGGTAGTGATACCATCCTTTTTTATATCTGACTTGTTAACTTGGTTACAGATATTCATTGGTCTTCACGGTTCTGACTGGTGTAGTCTTCTTTTCTTGTGATTGGTTTTGGGGGGGTTGTATGGAGTCATAGTATAAGAGTAGTGTTGACCTAAAATGAGTTGAAAAGCCTACTCCTGCTCCAGTTTTCTAAGAGAGACTATGGGAAATTAGCATTATTTCCTTTATAAATGTTTTGTGAATTCAGCACTGAAAGTATCTGGGCTTTTTGCTTTCCTTTGCGTAATGTTTTAAATGATTGTTTCAATTCATTTAACAGATAAAGGATTATTCAAGTTATCTATTTCTCCTTACGTGAGTTTGTATCTTCCCAGCAATCTGTCCATTCACCTGTGTTCTCAAAATCATGGGCAAAGTTTCATGGGATTTCAACACCTGCTCCCTGGGTTCAAAGCAGCATCACACCTTAATATCTGCATCTTCGTGTTTAATCTTGTGGTGTAGGTCAGCATTTGGCCGATGGTACAAAGGTGTCAGTTCTGCGGGCCAGGCCTTGTGTGAATGGAACTCTGTCCTCATGCACCTTACCCCGAAGCGAGTTTCTCAACAGAGGCCTGGGGGTGGGGGGTTTCAGGATTCGCAGGGCTTCAGCAGCTCAGAGGGAACTGATCTAAGAGCACAAAGGGTGTGGCTGGCGTTGGCTGCACTCACACAGCCCTGGGTTAGGTGAGGGTTAAACTTTCACAGTATCTAAAAGTCATGATTCATAATCATCATGTTCTGATCATGCTGGCCTCAAGTGGTAGGTAGTACCTTGTCTTCTTCAGGCATTACATTTCTTAAGGAGGTCTGTTCCAGTAGAGCTTCAGCTGCAGATAAAAGAATGCTTCTGTATTCCCCAGGCCCTTCGCAGATCACCAGGTGGGAAGTTGCTGGTTGTTTTATCCTGCAAGATCGCCAAGTTCTGGCATCCTCTAGGGAGGTGGGAGCTCCAGCTGCGTGCCGGGCACGCGCAGCCATCTTTTCCGGCAAGACTACATGCAGGTTTCTGGAACACAGTTTTGCCCAGGATATTGTTCTGCAGACGGTTAATGGGTTGGTTTATTAAACCTGGTTCCTGATCATCTTGTGAATCCTGAGCGCTCTGGGACTCTTTAACCAAGGAGCCATGCGAGAGATCTGATATGTAGAAATCACCAATTACTGTAAGAGCCAGTCCAGGCTGTTAGCAATGAGAACCCAATCCAGGCATCTGGAAGCCCTCGTGCCAATGTTTGCACAATGAGAAACTCGGAAGGGCTTTCATTCCTATGAAATTTTATTTTACAAGAATGAACAGATAATCGGTTTTGCTCTTCAATGCTTTGGGTCTTTGAATTGGAAATTACAAGAAGATTTAACTTTTTCCTGGGAACTTGAAATTTTTTTTAAAAAGTGTTTCTTTAAATTTGGAACATCTCCAGAATTCTGCATATAATCCCAAGTGTTTTAATTTTCCATTTAATACTGTTGAGGATTCCTAATACATCATTTTGAAGGATGAAATCAGACATAATCAGTGTAAGAAAAATGGATCAAAGAATGAATGTCTCATGTTGGGTACAGAGTAGTCTTGCAGTTAATTTAATTAATATATTCTGAATCATTTCAGAGATTTGGAGGTCAAGCTTTTCCTGTGCCTGTCATTTCTTGAGGACTTCCTGTCCATTCTGATGACCGCAGGTCACCTCATTTGGATTGGCTGCCCTGGCATGGCTCCCCGGCACAGGATCCCATAACCTCCTTGAGTCTCTGGGAATGAGAATCAGCGGGCCCACCTGACTGCAGAGCTGGGTCACACTGTCAAAGTGAGCTTCGTCAGGAATAAATGTGACGTTTCTGCTTCCCTCCCCAAGCTGACTGCTCGGACTGACTTCTCAGGGCTCACAACTCTCTGAGAAATGGGGATGGCATTTCTTGGGGGCTCCAGAAAAGAAACCAGCAGTTTTTAGTCTCGACTGACCACCTCATATGCCTTGAAGTATCCAGACAGTAAGTGTCCCGCCTCTCAACACCTGGCTCACACTGCTACGTCACAGACCCTGATCTCCATCCTCAGTGTCCAATGAGAAGCTGCCTCCTCCTGCGGACAGCCAGTCCCAACCCTTCTCCCCCCAGTACTACCAAACACATTGGTCCCTTCTCATCTCACCTTTGCAGGTAACATTCCTTTTCCTTCCCCAATATTCACCTTCTTCCTCTTAACTGGATTTGAGCTGTGAATTGCGAAACACCATCAAGTTTCTCTTACAAAACAAAAATACAGGGAAAGAGATCTATCAAACTCTATGGCTACTGTTCATCTCTCACTTAGCATTTATGGGAATTTCTTACAAAAGTTGGCTACAGTTCCCTCCATTTTTTTACTTCCCAACCATGCCTCTATTCTAATCCTGCTTTCGCCTGTACCACGCCATCAAAACACCTCTGATTCAGGTGACCGATGACCTCCAAGTCTTTGCTCGACTCCTTAGCAGGTGTCATTACCAATGGGCACAGTGTCTTTCACGACACCTCATCGACCTCCACTCCTAATTTTTTCTCTTGTGCTTTAACTGTACCTCAATCCTGGCAGAGCTCAACCCCTAGGACCAACGTTAAATCCGGGCATTCTCAGCTCTTCCGGATTCCCCCAGCTCTGAGTCTTCTCCCTAGATGGAGCATGCTCCTAGTGTCCCCTGATAGTCATCTCTTCATTCTCCCTTGTGGTCAGGGCTCCAAGTTGGTCCACCCTCTTGGGTAAGTTGGCAGTCAGCTCCAGTTCACCCAAGCCAGTCACAGTCACTTCCATCTCTTTCCATGGGCTCTGATTTTGTCCACTGGGACGTGGCTCTACCTTAGCTGGGTGACTTTGGAGACTGTTTCTCACTCTTAATAAGAGAGACCCAGCAATAGCGGACCTTTTCATTTCTGGTGGTTGACGTGAGATACAAGACCTTGACCACTGTGACCGTCTGCCCCCTTAGCATCCTGATCCCAGTGGAGAAGCTTGGGATGGAGCGTCAACGGGGCGGGCTGTTTATTAGTCTACCTTCTAGTGGCTCTGAGGCCACACTTGTTGCTTTGTGAAGTAATGGATACTTTTATTTTTGACCCTATCATAAGCTGAGGATCTTAGTTCCTGGTAGAAATGCCTTCTTTCTCTTGACTTTAGATAGCACTGATTTACAAAATGCACACACGTGGATATCACTGGGCTAATCCTCAGCATTTCAAATGCATGCAGCTCGGGGCTGGCTTGGAGTCATCCCAGAGTTATCGTGAACACTCCTTTAATGCCTAAAAACTAAATCACAGTCTGTCCCCTTAAGCTTTTTATTCTTCCACATTTTCTTCAGTTATGAGTGGTGCCCTGCGTACCTGGCTATGCACAGAGAAACCTGAAAGCCTTCTTATGGATCATTTTCCTTCATCCTTCTAAGTTGTTCCTTCATTCTTAAGTCAGTCACATAGTAAATGGCTGTGATTCAATTTCTCTCCTCATTGACTCAAGCCTATCATATATGATAGTGTCTCCGGGTGTTTTTATTTACTTCTGAGATAGCATTTTGAGGGTGGGGGTACTGGGGATTAAACCCAGGTGTGCTTAACCACTGGGGCACATCCCCATCCCTATTTTGTATTTTTATTCAGAGACAGGGTCTCACTGAGTTGCTGAGTGCCTTGCTATTGCTGAGGCTGACTTTGAACTCTCGATCCTCCTGCCTCAGCCTCCAGAGTCACTGGGATCACAGGCATGCACCATCGTGCCTAGCTAGCATTTGTTCTCAATGCTAGTCTTTGGGACCTTACCTGTTTGCACTCACCATTCTGTCCCTAGGACCTAGCACACTGCTCTCACCTGGAAGGTAACAGTAAATTCACGCGGTTCCCTGCGCACGGTGGTTTGAGTTATGCTGGACTTCATGATGACTTGAAAATGTCCACAGTCTGTAGAAACCATAATTTAAATTTTGAATTTGATTTCCCAGACCAGCAACATGCTGTACGGTCCTCTCTGGATGCTGCCCAGTGGCCGTGAGCCACAGCTCTCTATCAGCCCCATGATCACAAGGTAAATGACAGAGTACAGTGCTTCTATGACATCTTCAATTTACAAGGGTATATTGGGACATGACCCATCAAAAATTAAGGAGCATCTGTCCTTGCTGAAAAAAATGTGTCTTCTTAGAGATGGGACCTAGACCTGTGGACAAGTTCTGTGTTATTTGAAGGGTGCCAGGGAGGACTGGCGGGTCCACATGCCTCATGCCTCATGGCCTGGAGTTGAGCTATTTGTTCTTCCTTGAGGCAGAGGCCATCCCCCTAGGAAAGCAGGTGCATCCTAGGAGGCTAGCAGCAGAGTGAGCCATGATTTGTCCAACCTTTTTCTTCCACAGCTGAAAAGACTGATTTATTTATGTGTTCTTATCTAGTTCAATATTTATTTGTTGTGTTTCTCCTTCTTAGGAACTCTGAATACATACAAAGGAAAAAAATAACACATAGACTTTCATCATCACAGATAAATGGGGACATAGACAAGAGATGAAGTAAGTCCCACAGAGTGGAGGTTCATCAACATGGCCCATGGGCCACAGGGCTGTCTGCACAGACGTGGCCTGAGGGCCATGAATAATAGCTTTGTCATCGTTGTCCCATCAAACCACCCACTCTACTGTCGATCACTGAAGTCATGGAAGCAGTGGGCACATCTTAGAAGAGACCTGCGAATGTGCTGGACTCCTGTGGAGTGGACATGGGAACATGGGGAATGTGCACTCGTGCTGGCTCATGGGGCAGTCGGAAGCCCGAGGACTGCGGGGAGCAGGCAAGATGCATCGTCGGTCTGATCTAAACCAGGAGGAGCAGCCCCAAACCCTTGGCCTTATCACCAGGTTCTTATGCAAAGACAACCTCATTCCTGGAACCCCTTGGGGGTGGCCATGACTTTTGACTCCTCCACACAGGTCCTGGACAGCCCTCATCTACCGGCCGGAAGTGTCATGCAAGACAAAATCTGCATTTCATCTGTGTGCAATTGCTGCCTTCATTCACTGGGCCTTTTGTGGATGTGATGTCATGGCTTTGCCTTCGTTGTCTTTAATTGGTTGGGCAGTGAAGTCAGCTCTTTCCTGCAGGCAGGGTGGGGGCGGGAGACGTGGTCACAATCAGTGAGCTATAAATCAGATACAGAATGCATAGTCACTGATATCAGCAGGGCACCCCCTCTTCCCCTCCCACCATTAGCCAGGACACTCGGTGGCATGTGGAGATGACCCTGCAGCGAGGGGTCACTAAAGACGGATGTACAGTCGGGGGAACGTCACCTCTGAACACTGGTACTTACTTCTCGCTCAGCTCCCCAGGGTCTTTCTTTTCCACTTCCTTGTCAATGTCACGGTGACTTTAAGAGTGAACTACTCCCTTAAAAGCCATCACGGGGGTGGGGGGAAGACAATCAGTCCCTAGTACGTGGTGACTTAGGGTTCCTCTGTCACCCCAGGCTGTCACCCTGGTGGCTCTGTGAGGATGTACTCCTCTTGTGCCCAAGCCTCCTTTGTTGTCACATATTTCTTCTGATTAATCTCTGACTCATGGTTTCTCATGCCTTTTAGAACACTCCTTGGTTTCTGCATCGCATTGAATTTAGAGGTTAGGAGACACAGTACAAGCTGTTTGTTCGCATCAGAAAAAATCTGAAGCTCAAAGAAGGAAGCTGACTTAGCTGAGGTTAGATAGCAGATCGGAGCTGGCACTGAACCCGGGTGACCTCCTCTAGACCCTCTCTGTCCCTGGCCTTCATTCTCCTGCTCTGCCCTCAATAGGGTGGTTGGGTTCTTTTCTTTCTAGAATGGTGTCGGCCTGGGGTTCCACAACCACAGCGATAACCCAGCTATCCCTCGCTGTAAAACTGCTCTTGGACCTTGGAGTGTAGAAAGTTTGCAGAGAGCTTGACCCCTGCCCATTGCCCTGATTGAGAAGATGGTGCCCAGACAGGGCTGACCTGGGTTTTGAATGCATCTAGCAGAACGGGGACGTGTTCTGCTGAGTCCTGCCCCCTGTAGATGCTGTGGGAGCTAGTCCCAAAGCCTCCACGCTGGCCTTTGGGGAGGGACAATGAGGACGGGATCGCAGGCACTCTCACTTGAGCTCAGCCACAGTGTGATCCGGCATCTCTACGGGGCATGCTAATCAATCCCTTAATTTTCCAGCAAGTGTTTACAGAAAGCTTTTGAATTATAAGAATAATGCATGATGCTGCTCATTAGCGACTATCCTGATGAAGAAAAGAACCAGTCGTGGGCTCTGCTTTGATGGAGTGTGTATCTCCATTTGTCTGCTCAACGTATCTGTAACTCAGTGGTTTACAGGCGTCTGCCCTGGAAGGCAAACTCAACACGGTCACATCTGGGCTTCTGGGCAAAGCGTCTATGGCCTGAGGGAGGTGCACATATGAGGGACAAAACAAGTCTCAGACAGGGACAAAGGGGATGAGGAGCCGGAAAGCAGCTGCCAGGCAGAGAGAGGTTCTGGGAAGATGGACACCCAGGGGAGTCCAGAGGTTGGTGGTCGGGTGCACGGTGAGTTTGTGTTGGCAGGAGGGAGCCTCGGGACAGGCATCTTCATCTTTAGGGAGGGAGGCAGAGTCATGAAGGGATGGCCCCGGTCACCAGCGTGGACAGGAGGATAGGGAAGAATGGGAAGGACTTACAAATAGAATGGGGAAGGAGTCACAGGATTTTGAGAGAGGCTGAAGTCGAACCACCTGGAAAAGCAACCAAGTGTCTTCAAGAAGAGTCAAGCCCCACCTCTGAATCTGAGGTCAGGGGACACTGGAGATGGGTTAGGGCACGTGAATCCTCAGGGGACAGTGGAGGTAAGAAAAGAAGAAGAGAGGAAGTTCAAGTGGGGAGGATGCTTGAGGTATGAGGCCACTCTCTGGTGATAAGGACAAGAACATTTGGGGCCTGGGAGGAGGGACGGGATGTTGGATCCCAAGCCAAGACACTTCTTTCCTCTCTCATGCTTTGTAAATCTATGACAAGCCCATTTGGAAGACAGATGGGACACATTTCTAGTGAAGAGGTACCAACAGAAACCAAGGGTTTGCTCTCTGACCAGATCGTTCTCAAAACAGGGTTCAGCCTGGTCTCAGCAAGTGCTGGGACACAATGTTTTTTTTTTTTTCTTTTCTTTTTTGCTAACTACATGGGTCATGAACCCCCAAATGTTTGTGGTGGCTTAAATGCACTTCTGGTGGCTGTCTCTTTTTGTCCTTATTGCCAGAGTCTAAAAAGACTGTGGCATGAGTGCAGTATTCTGGTTTAAGATGGAAGCTCATTTCTGACTGCTGACAAGCGGCCAGACAACCAGAAACGTTTCTGAAGAGGGGATCCTGAGAGGAGGAGATGTCCCTGTGCATTTCCTGTAAAGCCTGTTGAGAATGAGTCACGATCGTATTCTGCACCCTGAGTGGGCTGGGGTCAGCCGTTTCTACTATAGGATCTTCTCTGCAGATGGATGTGCTTTTGGCTGGTAGTGGATATGCAGAGCTCCTTCTTCAATCTTGGAACTCTACTTTATGGAGCGAAATATGAAGTTTATCATTCCAAGGGAAAGACTAATGGGTGGAAACCCAGAGAAATCAAGGGGGTTGTCACGGTGCCTCAGGGCACTCCTGGGACAGTGTGTTCTCCTCCATGACTCTTGGTCCTGAAGAGGTACTGGATCAAGTGGGCTCTCTCCCAGGAGGGCTTCTGAGCCTTGCTGTTCCCTACAAGACTTGCTGCATGTCCCCACGGGCTCTTTTAACTCTAAATGCCTCTTGGTTTTTGCTTCGGTGACTGTCTGTGTTGTGAGGAACTTGGGTTGCACTTGCGATGGAGGAAAGGACAAAGGAGTGGGGAGACTGATGAGAATACAGACTAGCCACTGATGTCCATTTCCACGAGGTCTCTTGGGAATATCATTCTCTAAGCTCCAGGTTCAAGGTGATACCACCACACCATCCATTGGTTAAGACTTTCATAACTTGGAACTCTGACATTGCTAGCTTTTCTGTGATGGAGCTGCTCCCTGCTCAGCCCTCCCAGGGCCTCTGTCCGTATTGGAAATACCTGGCCCCAGCCGTCCTTTTGGCCTTTACCACCCATGGCACAGCAAGGCTCTCATTCTTCTGCAGGGAGTCCATTGCACTGGTTGGGATCCAGGTGGAGGGTGATTTGTCTCTGTATCTCACTGATATGGACCACCTTGGGAGTACCCATGTTGGAGGGCCCTGGCAGCTGTTCAATAAAGTCAACAATTAGATGTTGGAAACAGGAGACCTATGGAGTCTGGGTGAAGTGGATATTAACAGGGAGACTGGTCCGGCAATAGCCCCAGAGTCAAAGTCTACTTCTAGCCCAAAGGAGCAGTTATAATCCACACAGCTTGTTGGATGCAGGCTTTCTTGGGTTTTGCTTCCTGTCCTGTCCTCTGTGAAGAGGGACAAGGACACTGGAGATGAAAGATGTGACCTCTTTCGTGTGCTGTGCTTTGTGAGCCCGGGCACTCGGAGAGGTACTCTGCTGAGCACCACTTGTTTCTGTGAACTCCGTAGCTGGGAAATGCAGGATGGTTCAGAACTTGAGGGCCAAAGCCAAGAGGAGTGGAGAGCCCACTCCAGGGAGACTCATCACGGTGGATACTGCGAAGCCAGGAGAACTAAGTGCTGAGGAAACCGGGGACTGTGCGGGCTGTACCCTGTTGGCCTAAGATCACAGGAACCAGCAGAACTGGAATTAGAGCTCAGCTCTTCAGCAGACAGGCTGTTGAATTTCCACTTGAGCTCAAACAAAAGCCAGTCCAGGGTATGTGCAGACAGATATTTCTGTCTTGGTAGGTGGAGTTGGTTTTTACTCCAAGATTGTTTCTTCCTTTACTTGTCTTTAGAATGGGGGTTGGAGTCATCTTTTGCACTGCTGTTATTAAAAGACCTGACAAGGAGATTTTAGAGGAGGAAAAGTTTATTTGGGGCTTGTGGTTTCAGAGGTCTCAGTCCATAGACATCCAACTCCACTCTTTGGGGTTTAAGGTGAGACTGGACAACATGGTGGAAGAGTGTGGTAGAGGGAAGCAGCTTAGGACAGGATACCAGGAAGCAGAGAGAAACAGGTCCCCTCACCACAGACAAAATATAAACCCCAAGGACATGCCTCCATCAATCCAAGCCCCTCCAGGCCCATCACACCTGCCTATAGTTAATACTGGGGATTAATGCCCTGATTGGGTTAACACTCTCATAACCCAATCACGTCACCTATAAACTTTCTGGCATTTTGACACACATGAGATCCAGGGGACACCTAATATCTAAACCCTAAGAATGGCTGAACATGCTATGGAATGTCTTTCTTCCATCCTGAGGATGAAACAAAACATGGGACAGGTCCCTAGGAGGTCTTGGGGGATGGAACCGTTCTCTTTTCTCACTTCCTGCTTCTTGGCTTAGTCACACAGTTGGAGGCGATGGTACCTGCAGTCCTACTGGCCTCGGCAGTGCCTGAAGCACTGTGTGCCCTGGGAATCAAGATTCAGGGAGCAGCGTTCTCTCTCCTCCTGGGCGCGAGGAACCACACACACAGTTTACTATTCTCTGACTCAGCTGCTCATTGTGACTAGCAGAAGGGCACCTCCAGCTTCAATCAGCGTTGTCAGAGAGCCAGGGAACAGTCCTCAACTGACCTATTTCCACCGGGGATGGAACATTTACCCCTGAATCTTTCAGTTGTGGCTTGTTGAATAAAGTACAATGCACATATGGAACTGATTTTTTTTTTTTTTTCTGCCTAAAACTGAAGTGACCTTGAGTTTCCTATTTGGAGGGAGTCAAGTACTCGGATAAAAAGAAGAGATGAAAATCGAGCATAATTTATTACACAATAGGCAAAGACATTGAAGGACACTTTCAGGCTTTTACAAAAGCAGCTGGACAGGATCCAGGGCATGGAGGAGTGTGACCGAGGACGTGGGGAGGGTGGGCCAGAGCCTGTCTGCTCCTCAGCGCAAGCGGCAGTGAGCTCTGAGCACTTAGCAGTCTCCTCCATTCCCATTACCTCTCTTGCCAAGGCGGCTTCCGGCTTAGTGTGAATGACCCAAGCCACGTGGGGAAGGGTGGGTGGGCAGCTCTGTCCATTCTGAGATGACCCATTGCTATCGGTTGGATCTGGAACATCCACCCAGGGCCCATGTGATAAAGGCTTTGTCCCCCAGGAGGCACTAGTGAGAGGTAGTGGGATCTTTTAACAGGGGGCGGGGCCCAAGAGGAGGTCTTGAGGTCATGGGTGGAGAGCCTTTGAAGAGCCCTGTGGGACCCTGGTCTCTTTCTGTGTCTTGCTTCCTGACCATGGAGGTAAGTGGTTTTGCTCTGTCATACACTCCAGCCAATGACGTGCCACCCAAAATGATGGTGATAACTGATCGTGGACTGAAACCTCTGACAGTGGGATAGTCATGGACAATAGACTAACCTGCCCACGATCTGGGGAAAAAGCAGAGATAAGTACTCACTAGGTGATCCTGCTATTGAATACTGGATGAGAGAGGATACCTGAGGAGTTTGCAACCCACGAAAGTCCTTCCAGAAAGGTGGCCATTTGCCTGGACCCTGTAGGTGGAGGGAAGAGGTCCTATTTGTGTGGATGGACGTGATCAGTTTAGAATAGTAAGGTCAATATCTCTGTCCAACATGCTCTTCCCACTGGCTCTTCCCAAGAGCAAACCCATAGGCTGGCAGAACACAGCCGCTGAGATGGACCCACGTGTGGCACACCTGTGCAGCTGCAGGGCGGGGGGGGGGTCCTTTTCCATTTGCTCTTGCTACAGAGGGACAGTCATGGAGAAGTGTTCTTCCTCTGCAGTGCTTGAGCGAGCTTGCAAAGTGAATATCAGCATCCAGCAGCCTGGCCTTGCCCTGTGTCGGTAGTAGCCCGTAGGGCACACGTCAAAGCAGTGCTCTCGTGAATTTTAAAGTTGTGATCGTATGTCCCTGTGGTGCCAAATGCTACCCTAGGGTTAGTGTATTTCCTGCTGCAAGTATCTGTCCACTGTGTGCTTTTTGTGCTACATACAAACATCAGGGCAGGTGGATGTAAAGATACAGAATTATTCCCTTGAAAGCAAGAAGGGCCTTCGTATCTGTGTAAGAGAAGGGCAAGAAATAGACCAGAGGAATGTCCCAAAGTGCATCGTCTCCTCCACAGGAGCAGATGGAGCAGCTGGGCTCCTGGCTGAGAGTAGCTTCCACTTAGTGTCCTGAAAGAAGCCAGTTGCTCTTCCAGGTTCTTACGTTTTTCTTTACACTCTCTATTTACAACATCCACATTGGTGTTTTTAGGTTTTAAAATCATGTTTTCTACATGCTACGATTTTGCATTGTTCAAAAGTTTTAACGTTGGGGTGTTCTTGGAAATAGAATGAACACTCCTGCCCTCCTGCCTCTCCTTTTGCATCACAGACGGCTTGACCTGGAGTTTTACATGTTTAGGTACATTTGACGTGTTTGGAGGGTTATGCAGAATATTTTCATTCAAAAACGTAGAAAGAAGAAAGTCACAAAACAAGCAAGCCTCCGTCTTACACACTAGAAATTGCCTCTACGTTAAAAAAGAAAAATGTCTCTGACTCTGTAAAAAAGAATTTGTTGGCATCTTTTTTTTTCTCTTTTCCAATCTCTGCAATGTTTAAATGTACCCCAAACATCAGTTATATCCAACATTAAACAAAAATTCACCTGTGACAATGGGTAGCCTTGATGCTTTTTGTGAGGGATTAATAATTCCTTGAGATCACCAAGGTCTTTTTCTTGGTATCTTTCTGGGGGGTGAGTTTACCGGGGCCTCGAGTGCGGGCCTCCTTACAATGAACACTATAACATGGATTCCAAACTCTACCTTCTAGAAATTAGAAATTCCTGAGGACAAAACTTAGCTTAATTTGCTGGATTCCAGAACTTTCCTCACCATATTCTTAGCTGTTTGATACATTTGAGGCTTTGTAGGGAGATGAGAGAAGGATACTTATGCATTTAAACGCAGACACACCGATCTCTGTATAGATATGTTTAGATGAATATAGTTTGGTATTTGTTTTTCTTTTTGCCTTTTTTAAAGGTTCTTTTCAGCAGAATTATTGGTCCAAATTATGTGGTTTTCCATTATGCCACAAACTGAAATCCTGACTTTTCTTTAGTCATATGTGTTTAGCTCTTGATTTATTTAACTCTGTGACTAGTGGTAGGTTAAGCCTCAGTTTGGTTCCTTATTTCCACATTGTCCCTTCCTTTAAAAAGAAATCTCATCTCTGCAAATTTTTTTTCACAACCAAATTCACATTCCTTTAATTTTTTCCTTTACAGTCCAGAACACTTCAAGAAACTTGTTCTCAGTTCTTTTCCTTTCAGATTAGGTTGTTTGGGGGGTTTTGCACAATTTTTATTTTCCTCTGCTGTTCCTCCATTTCTTCCCCTGTACAGAAATTTTGAATAAAAGGAGCTGTTGCTTTTCTCCAAGTTGGGGGTTATAACAATAGTTTTCATGTTGTTGATTCACAAAATAGAGGGTGGGGTAGAACTGCTTAAATCCAAGCTGGTCAGATCTTTAGGAATATCCATTCTATTGGCTCCCCATCCCTTCTCTATTTCTTTTTCTCTTTCTGAAGTCATTTGTATTCATAGCATTGGGTGAGGGGTCAAGTTGGATTTGAGTTTGATTTCATTTTATTATCTCCTAACAACAGATTACGGATGGGATCAATTTTAGAGCACAGAAAAGGGGTATTTAAACTACAAATTTGAATGGACAGTGGCCTTCTGACGCAGAGACTATAGGATCATTATTTCCAGCCTGTAGAGGCCATGTCTCCACATTGCTAACATTCTCACCCACGAAGGGGAACAAGTCCTAATGAAACGAGTGAGATTTCTCCTTTGTGTCTCTCTCCTCTTGGCCCAGACATGTCCTCTCCTGTTTCTTAAGAAGACACTGTCAAGATTTCCCTGCTACTTGAGGCTCTGAGGATGTCTCAGAGTCCAGATCTATGTTCCTCCTCATTGCCAGATTCCTTCAGCCTTTGTTGTTGGAACCAATCGAGTGTGCACTCACCTGACCCCTGCTTGTCCATCCCTCTAACCTGCTGCAACCAACTTCTTGCTGGGCTCCATGCAATCCCACCTTCTGCAACCCTGTGACAGATGGCCTCTAGAATGGCCAAAGAATCCTTGTTCCTGTGTGATTCTCTCCCCTTGGATGTGGGCAGGATCAGGACTCTGACAAACAGCACACAGCAAAAGGGATGGGTGTGGGTCTGGGAGTGTAGCTCAGTAGTAGGACATGAGCTTAGCACCAATAAAAAGGCAGAGGATTGGTATTCACATCTGACATTAGGTCATAAAAAGGCTGTAGCTCTCCCCTCTCCTCTCTCTGTCCACAGCTGACTTGCTTTCCTGAGCTCAGAAGCAGATGATGTCCAAGGCAAGTCTTGAAATGACTGTGGCTCTGGTCAACATCTTGATTGCAGCCTGTGAGGGACCGTGAGTCAGAGACAACCAGCTAAGCCATTCCCACACTCCTGACCCACTGAAACTATGAGATGATAAAATATTTGTTGTTCTACACGGACTGCTAAGTTCTGGAAGTGTGTTCTACATGGTCACGGACAACTAGTACAACCCTCAATGGAGCATTTTCTCTAACTTTTCTGGGTGGCACCTTAGGATTCCCGGGAGAGGGGATTATTTGATGATACCTTTAGAAACTCCATTTGATGAGCCTGGAGTGGGCCCAGATATCTTCTTGATAAGTTTCTGATGGTGGTTCAGGAGAAAGAAATGAGAAATTTACTCTAGAGCCTTTTGGAACCACGAGGCTCTGTTAGTATTCATTTTCACAGAAGGTCAAGGTAGAGGTTGGCTTCACTGAGGGTTATTCAGTATTGTTTGTGGAGTAATAACTAACCAAAAGTTTGACACTGGCAGACTCTATCTTCTAAGGAGTGCTGCAACAATATTTCCTATCCTAAAAACTCATCTGCAAGGTGACTTTGGGAGTCCTTACTAAAAAGTGGAGTCTAATCCCCATTTCCTTGAATCTGGGCTGGGCTTGCAACTCCCTTGGGAACCTCAGAATGCAGTGGAAGTGTTGCTGTGGTATTGAGGGGCTAGGTCAGAGAAACCGTGCCTCTGCCTGGTTCTCAGGGCACCTCCCTCTCAGCCAAGCCAGCCTTCATGCAGGAAATTCGATTTCCCTAAGATCACCATGTTGGAGAGGCCATGAATTTGTATGCTAGTTGACAGCCTGGTTTAGTTACATCCAACAACGGTGTCATCTGCCAGACTTGTGAGCCAGTGTTCGTGGCCAACCCACCAAGCCTTCAGGTGAGATCTGACTGTGGCCCCCCGAGAAGCTCTGAGCTAGAGCTTCCCCACCAGCGTCCCCCAAGTACCTCACTCACAGATCATAAGCAACGTAGAAAACGGTGGTTTTGAGCTACTGAAGTTTGGGCTCCATTCTTCCATGGCTATAAGCAGAAGATCACTCAGGCTGGAAAAACACATGAAAGGGCACGTTCTCTGCCCTCCGTTTTGTGACTGCAACCATGGAAGGATTAAAAATGGAGGAGAAAATGATCATGAATTTCATTTGTATCACATATAAACATCTAAGACTTCAAGGGGACTGAACCCAGAAAAGAAAGAACATAATAGCATTTTAGCTGAGGTTTGAAGACAGAGAAAAACTGGCCAGAGTCCTGAGCTGCTGGGAGTAAACGCAAGTTCAAGACACAGCCCTAAGAATTGAGAGCAACTCAGCAACAGAACAGAGTTGAAGGGATGAGTGAGTGGCTGGTGAGAGTGGAGAGGTCTATACAAGAGGAAGAGTCTACTACCTGGGGAACCTATAATACCTGTCCAAAGCTGTCTGAATTGATCCTGTCCCAGTAGGTAAACCATGGGGACATGTTTATCTGGGAGGATTAAATATCTGTTTGTTGGTGGAAGAAAAACACACACACACACAATAACTTCGTACCAATCCTCTGAGCGGAAAAAGAACGGCCTTACAACCCAAGCAGTTTCTATTTAAGGCCTTGTGCCACTCATAACTCACCCTGCAATCTGGACATGACTTGGGCCCATGCCCTCTCTGTAAACACCTGTCACCCGCCTGGTGGACAGCGGTACTGGGAGGCTAATGAGATCACACACAGGGAATGTACATGAGCTTCTGGAGAGAAGAGAAACCAGATACGTCGGAGGTATTCTTGTCACCACCCCCGCATCTGGAAGCCAGCTTTCTAGAAAATCCGGAGGTTCTGACGAGAACAGAAGCCAGAAACTCAGAAATCGAAGAAGAATAAAGAAAGGTTATTTGACCTTAGAGAAAGCAGGATGTAGATATGGAAGCCACTGAAGAGTTAAAGATAAGATGAGGCAGGATACGCCCGGTTGCCAAGGAAACGGCTGTACACACTGCTGACAGGGGGACTGATGACAGAAGCCAAGCCACTGCTCTCACCGTGGAGTGGGAGAGAAGGTCCAGGCAGGAAGGAAACAGAATGTGCACACTGCAGAGGAGGGGGGCAGCCCCCCGGGAAGACCACCTGAGCTGAGCACAGAGTGAGTCAAAGGGGAGTGTGCTGAATTGCGGGTGGCAGCCAGCCTCCCCCCAGCTCAGCAGCGGGACTGAAGTGTGCACAGGTTGTCAAACCAGTGTTGGGCGGGGCCTCGGTGACAATGGAGGAGGTAGCCAGGGCTACTCAGCAGGAACCAAAAACATCAGATGGAAAGGGGAGGTGGAGTCCCCCACCTTCCTCCCCCCCACTCACCCTGCCAAAGCTCGAGGGTCTCCTCTGCCCCATAGAGTGTGGTTTGGAAGTGCAGGAGAGCACAGCCCACCTGAGGGGTCAGGCACATGGAGAGCTTTCTTGTTGCCCTGCCCTGAGCAGTTCCCCTGCTCTTCCTCCACTGAGGCACCCCAGGGAGGGAAGGCCACTGCTGGATCCATTCTCCCTGGAGTGGGTGGAGTGTGGCTCACGGCGGTCCTGTTAGAACAGGGGAGCATGTGTGTGCAGGGGCCCTCACCTGGGGATGGCTCCTCCGATCCCCGGATGTGTATCCTTGAAAGGATGCACTTGGTGAAAGGAAAATCCAACACTTGCCCCAAAAGTCAACACCTGAAGACCATGAGAACACACGGGAGACCGACCACCATGGCTTGTTTGTTTGTTTATTTATTTATTATCTCTTCTTCTTCCTCCTCATGAAATAGGGTCTCATTTGCTTCCAGAGAATCTTCCACTTTTGTCCAGTGACATCCCTAAAGCTCATTTTCTACCTTTGTTTGAAAAGGTAGAGCAGATGACCTAACCTAACAAATGGGGAAATATTGTACTTGTGCCTTAAAAGAGAGCTAGGAGCAGAGGTGGGAATCAGGACGGGACTCCCCAAGACACAGAACGCTAGGGTGACTGCTTTCTGCAAAACACACAGGATCCTCAGCGAACGGAGGTTCCCTATCTCAATTAGAATGTCTGCTTTTGCCATCTCCAGGTGGGTAAAGAGCATGGCACAGAGGGTGGTACACCGTAGCCCCAAAACCGAGCAAAAGGAAGTTATTCTAAATTGCTGCCAAAGGATAGAGTTCAGTACTAGGAGAAAACAAAACAAAACAAACAAACAAACAAACAAAACTCCCACAAAGATGAACAGGGACACAGGTGTTTGAGAGTGTGCTGAAGGCTTTCTAGAGAAGGTTGTCTGGGTTGCTCATAGAAGGGTGGAGGTTGGGGGTTCACCTGTTAGACAGGAGAGAGGACTCAGCCAGTGTCTGCTCTAGTTCATATCTTGTGGCTGAAGTTTCCCTGCGGCTCATTATTTTCAGGAGAAAGCAGCTTACCCAAATCTACCCACGCCAACCTGTGTTAAGACTTTGGTTTAGGACGAGTCCAGCTCTTCACACCTCCTTCTTTACCGTTTTCCTGGTAAATCTGCTGCTGCAGGAAGAAGTCCTGACATGGTACTTGGCGACCCACCACCCTGGTTCCCAAAGTCTCACCACTGAAAAGACAAACCCTGCTTTTCTTTTATGATTCTCTGGGCACAGGCTTTGAACCAGCACCCTGTCAAGCATTTGAGTGGGAGACCTAGGGTTGAAGAGAATTGGCCTGTGAGGGTTACCAAGTGTGAACTTTCCTGACCTGAGTTATGTGGGTGCTGTTCCTAGACACTTGCAGTCATGTTACCCAAACACAGGAGCAAAGAGGAGTTAGGTCTGCCACAAGAGAACCGTCAGTGTTCTGTGCAGTCTGTTCTCTGTGCAGTCACAAAGATATTTTTTTCTTTGTTACAATTCAAAATGCTTTCAAAGAGAGTTTAACACAAAGCAGAGCTCTTTGTGTAACAAAAAAACAGGAAGGATGCTCTTGACAGTTCTAAACCCAAGACTACGAGGCCCATCCAGAGCTATCTGTCACAAGCTAGAACTGAAATTTTACCCAGATGTGTCAGGTACCATGATTGGAGAGGCAATGAAAATGTCAGAGACGTCATCCTAAAGAAGGCCACACACAGTGTCTGTTATGCGTGTCTAAATTTCCCTCCAAAGACCTTTCAAAGGTTCAAAGAATGGGTGTTGATGTGTGGAGCGGCTTGTGATCCTGGGCAAAGACTGTGAGGGTAAGGTGAGGGGATGGAGTGTGGAGCATTCGGATGATGAGATTTCACCTACAAATGTCAAGTGAATGTGCTTCTGTATGCAAAGCTGTCGTGGTGACATCCTCTATTGAGCGTCAAGTTTCCATGTGTCTACTCAAAGATTTGGGTTTAGATAGAAATATTTTCTGTTGGAATGCATCCAAAACACTTAATAATCAAGAGCCAAATCAAATGTGGGCAGAGATAACATTTCAAGGACCTGTGCTTATTATTTAATACGATGTTAAATGAACAAATGGGTCAGATGTCACTGGAAGTTCTGTTGAGTCTCCAATGCTGGTCATGCCAGGAGTATTGAAGCAAGTTTGTAAATGGAGGCAAAGCTGACATGGGGTGGTAGTCACTGTTCCTCTGTGGGACAAGATCATTTTACAGGTCAGGACATAATTATTTACATTGCTAGCAGTTTTCTAAAAGTCTGCCCAAATCTCTACAGCTTCATAAAATAGTCCAGAGACACAGGCTCTTATCTCAATAGGTCCAGGCCACCCTCCTGAGTCTCCGTCATTCCATTGAGGGGATACCCAGAAATATTTTTGTTTATTCCCATGCATGAGAAAACTGCTATCGCTTTGGGTAAGGATTCAGAGAACATGAATAACTCCGATTCAGGCTGTTCACGGAAAGCCAATTAAGGACTAATGGCGATGGAAGCAGAGATTCATTAACCTCTGATACCCACATGGCCTCCACAAGTGGAGACCAGCCCTGTGAGTGTCTCCAGTCAAATACCCGCCTCTTTAGATAGGGAAATATCTGAAGCTTGTGGCTTCCTTGTACTGTTGGCAGAGAAGCAACTGTAGTTGTATGTGTTTTAGACAGGTCATTGGTTGTCACTTAGAATTAGAAGTGTTTGCGATCAGGACTCTCTGACTTTAGTATACACGTGAATCATCATCTGGGTGTCTTGTTAAAACACGGTCTTATTTCTAGGTCTGTGATTCTAAAACACTCCAGAGTGCTGTCCACTGCTGATCCACGGGCCACACTTAGCTCAGGCAAGCTGAACTTACACTCCCACCGGCATCCATGAATGTCTTTGTCCATTTTCTACCAAAAATACAATGTAAGATTAGGTAGGGTATTAAGAAAAGAGGTTTATGTTGGATCAGGGTTCTGGTCCAATGTCAAGGGCTTGCAACTGATGAGGGACTTTCTATTGGCAGAATCCCCGGAGGGTGAAGGCTTCACTTGAAAGACAGAGAACGAACGAACGTGTGTGTGTGTGTGTGTGTGTGTGTGTTTGGTTTCTCATTCTCTTCTTATTATAACACCCTTATCTAACCCTGATCACCTACAAATATCC
Source organism: Spermophilus citellus (assembly GCF_964194105.1). NCBI lineage: Eukaryota > Metazoa > Chordata > Mammalia > Rodentia > Sciuridae > Spermophilus > Spermophilus citellus. Next base: position 2,397,447 of record NC_138198.1, on the reverse strand, counting down.
CACCTGTAAACTTCACGATAGTTGGTTAGGTTTTCACCCTCCTAGTAGTTCACAGTGGGTATTAAACTCCAACATGAGCTTTGGAGTTGACAAACCACATTCAACCAAAGCAATGAGGCAGAATAACTTGGTGGGAGGTGGGACTCTTTGGTCTTCAGTTATCGTCTACCACTCCTGTGGCATCAGCAGAACCCGGTGAGTGCTAAACTTATCTCTTAGAGTCATTGTGATTGCGGATTGCTCCCCACTTTCTCAGGAAAGGTGACAACATGGTGAGGGAGCAATTTCCTTCCCACCCACCTTCAAAGAGAAGGGCCAGGGGGAAGCTGACAGTCACCTCTGCTTCTTACTGTACCCCTCTGCAGGGGGCTTTCTGATAACAAACAAAGACTAAGCAAGACCCACAGTCTGATCAGATCCTCAATGTGCAGGATACAACAGAAAATCACTCGTCATACCAAGAACAAGGAAAATGACAATGTGCATGAGAAATGGCGATCCCAAGATAAACCAGAGTTGGAATTATTTGAGCGGCTATCAAAAATGTTTCAACCAGCAATGAGAAATTCTCTTAAAACAAACTAAAGCTTTGAACTGTCAGCAAAAAAGGAAATGGTACGAAAAGTAAATGTGCACATTGTAGATCTGAAAGGTAGTCATCAAAAAATCAAAATAAGATAGAACAAAACAAAAACTGAAAACCAACTAGCAGCAACAACAAACCAACAAAATAAAACAAAGGGCAAAGTTTGCTGGAAGGATTTAATAGAAGAGAGGAGACGGTCAATATACAATAATATGCTGAGGATGACAGGTTAATAGAATTTATCCAATCTGAATAACAGGAAGGAAAAGAAAAACAAAGAAAATTTCAGTTACCTGTGGGAGAATGACAAAAGAGCTACCATCAGAATTCCAAAGGGAGAAGGGAGAGAGAAACAGAGAGACTGCAAAAGTGTATGAAGAAATAATAGCTGAAAACTGTCCAAATTTAGCAAATAGGATAAATCCAAAGAAGTTCATGCCAAGACACTTTGTAATTAAATATGAACTGATGAATGCAATAGTCAGATGTGGTGGAGGGGCCTCTGTTATGGAGCCTTCTGGAAGTCTTTAAGAAAAAAGCCTACTGTGCACACATGTCAGCCTTCTCAGGAATGCTTCAGAGTCCTCCCTGCATTCAGATCAGGCCGAGGGGCTGCGAGATGGATGGAAGAGGTGACTGTCTCACCAAGACTGTAGGTGAGTTAAGGAGGTAAAACCATCTACAGTGGTAATGACATGACGACTGTTCTGACTTGGCTGCTCTGATAAGGTCTTCCTTGACATTGAGAAACTCCCTCTAGCTTGAACATCTATAAGATGTTCACATGTTCCCTGAGTGTGGGGCATGACTAAAATGTTGAAGATGGCTGAGTAAAAAAAAAAAAACAAAACCTTCCTTAAACCACATTTTAAACGATTCTTCATTTCTATAACTTGATATGTATGCACGGAGACAAGATCCTTTGTGTGTGCTCTGGGTCTCTCAGAGCATCTCTGAGAATGTCTAGAGATTTGCTGACATGACTTAGTGAATAATTTCTTTTTCCTAGAAGCGCTCTTGAAGAATTTCTTGGAAACCTCAGAATTTCAGGGACTATGCAAATCATTTCCACATCCGAATACTTTCCTGTGTATCAACTGGCAACTCACAAATTCTTTCCTAATAAAGTTAAAGCCAATGGAAACTTTGACATTAATGTCTTCCTGTTCCTACCGAAGGCTCGCCCATGAGAAAAGTAAGCAGGAAGGTAAGGACATGAGCCAGTGAGGATCCACTAAGTGAGCTCTGCACATTCCATGTCAGGGCTGACTCCAACAAGGAGACAGGGAAGCCTGGTGGGTTGGGGCATGGACATAGGAATAGAGCAAACCCCTGCAGCACTTCACCAGATGGACTTTTGGGCATCATAGATTCAATCACGCTTAAAACCTTCCCATAGTTTTTCTCTGTGCTTCAGGTAAACAGTCTGAATGCCTAAGAATGATCCCCAAGTCTCAACAGAACCCATTTTATGACCCTTTACCTCTGTCCCTAACCCTGCCATATCTACCACATTTCAGACCTGGGACGTCTGAGACAGATTGAGGATTCCAAACTCATGTCTGTCATAGGAACTTGCTATTTTTGCTCTGTAGAAATGTTCTCCCTCATGTTGTTTATGCATACATTTTGAAGCTGACATGCTTTTAAAGTGGAAGGCCACTCAAATCATTTATATTATGTCCCCGCATTGTGTTTACCTCCAACTGCATCAACAGACACACATTTGGTCTTTTGCCAGTTACTGAGTGGCTGATGGTCATTATCTCAAAGCCGAGTGATTCTGCATCTTTGAGTCAGAACCGCGCATCTTCCCTTTGGTTGGAATCCAATTCCCTTCTTTCTTATTAACCACTGAAGTGATTTACAGGTCCTTAATGTTATGGCTTTCATTAAGATCAGGTATAAATAGGTTTTGTCTAAGAAAAGTAAAAGTTATTCAGCATTGACTGTCTATTCCGGACTAGTCCCTACGAGTTCTATATGGGATAACAGTGAATCAAACATGGAATGATGAGAGATTTTCAGGGTATTAGTCGAATTTAATTCAACTAAAAATAAAAACAACCCAAACCCACTGCTATAATAGACAACCTAGAATTTCAGGGGCTTCATGAAATAAAAATGTAATTCTCATTCATCACGTGGTCCTGGGTGAGCTGGAGGGCATTCTGTGCTCCACATGGTCATTCAGGGATCAGACCTTCTGTCTCTGGCTCTTTCTATTCACTCTGTCAGACAGCAAACGAGAGTGGGGGTTGTTGGGGGGAGATTTTTATGGGCAGGTCTAGATGCTCACACAGTTTGGGCCAGAACTCAGTCCATGGCTTTATGTGGCTTCCACAGAGGATGGTAGATGGGTACAGGATGTGCCAGGAAGAAAGAGAGAAAAGCACAGGTAATCGGTGAGTATTAGCCATGCCTGACACATCCAAGCTCCCAAATCTAAAAAGCTTTCATAATTTAAATGGATCAGAAAGTATCCATAAGCAGGATAAGGAAACCAAAGCAAATATAAACATAAACACAGGAACACATTTTTTTTTTTTTTGAGAAAGAAAACATGGTTTCAAAAGTGATTTCCAGGGCTGAGGTTGTGGCTCAGGGGTAGAGCACTTTCCTTGCATGTGTGAGGCCCTGGGTTCAATTCTCAGCACCACATATAAATCAACAAATAAAATAAAGAGGTCCATCAACATCTAAAAAAAATTAAAAAAAAAAACAATGGGAAAAAAAAAGTGATTTCCAAGGTAATCTATACCACACAGAACCTGCCAGGGCCATGATCTGCAGTCCAAAGTCTACGGTGGACCCCGAGAAGGCACTGCCGGTTGGGAGTGACACCCACAGAAAACGCATTTAGCTATCGATTGTGACTGCTGGCCTTCCTCAACCACGTCCATCCATGGGCAAGGAACAGGTGCAAGCCCAAGGGGGCTTCTTGGGGGTGCCGTGTTGCACATCTGCTTTCTCTAGAAGTCCTCTGTGTCAGGCCAGGGGCCCAGGCAGCCCTCTCCTCCTTACTTCCCTCAACAATGGAAGAAAGAGAGTGCTCCAAATTCCCTTTCTCCCCTACCCTCTGAGAGCCTTGGGTAGCAGCCAAGAGGACCAAATGGCCCCCCAAAGAAGAGCCCAGCTGATGCTCAGAGAAGCCTGGGCTGTGCCCTGGAGAGGGCCGACTCAGAGAGGGCAGCAGCTTGGCATATGGGTCGAGGTGTGTGGAAGAACACGTGAAGCTGTCGGGCTTCGGGCCAGCTGAGTGGTTAAAACTGTGCACCCAGAGTGTCTGAACGAGACCCCACCCCACCATCACAGCTGGGCCATGCTGGGGAAGGGACCTGATCCCATTCCACCTCAGTTTCCTCGTCTAGAAAGTGAAGAGGAGAACCCGTAGGATGTTTCTTTAAAATACCGGAGGCAGACCTCACCCACAGCGGCCCCTCCACAGTTGTTCTTGGTAACTGGACATGAGACCCAGAACTGCACACCCCAGCGCTCTGTGTGGGCCCTCTGTGCACACCTAGAGTAAGAGGAAGCGTTCGCTCATGCTGTCCAATACCATGGTCTCTAGCCACAGGTGGACACTTGTGTTTAAATTTAAATTTCTTAAACTAAACGTAAAACTCAAGGTCCTTGGTGCTAAGTAGCCACCTGTGGCCAGCAGGTATTATGTGAGACATCAGAGCCTGCAGAGAGCTCCGCTGAGATGGCTAATACAGACAGAAGGAAGTCCACGGGCAGGCAGGTGGCCTCCCCTGCCCACAGCCCTGACACAGGTGTCTCTGGATGTGCCAGGCCATCACAGTGGAGTTGGGTGCTCACCTTTCTCCTTTATCTGACACAGAAATAAAGAGGCTCCGAAAACCCAGGCTTATCAGAGGCACGTGTTTCCGCCAGGAAATGTACCCTTGCTGAGGTCTGAGCCCAATTCTAGGAGTGCCACCGGGGCTCAGGTGATGTCCAATAGCATTGGCTAATGGCTAACCAGAATGGGCTAAGAACCAGGTCTTCTCAGGGGGTCTCTTGTGTGCAGGGCACTTAGCCTCAGACCTTCCCTCAGCCTAAGGATGAGCTTGTAATGGTGATCACCCCAGTGGTGGGTGGAAAATGAAGAGCAACTGGAAAAAAATAAGATCAAATTAAACCCTCCCCCAACCCATACTTAACCAATGCACACCCAACAAGAGACACAATCACGTTTTTCACGAAGGCGTTTTTACATCTCATTTGTTATGCTTTTCATGCAGTGATCCAATTTGATGTCTGAAAACACAGCTTCGTGATTTCCAAGCTGAAGAGGGAGATGTAGCTCCTTGGTCAGCCCATGACACTTGGTCCCTTCCTCCAGTGTGTTGACCCTCTTCCCCCGGCGCCACAGGCAGCAAGAACCAGGGGAGAGACATGGTACAAGAACTGCCTAACCATACGTTTAATTCCTCCGCGGGCTTTCTCCTCTCCACACAGTGCCTTAGAGAGACTTAGCCAGGTCGGGACATGGGTATTTATTTTGGTGGAGGCAAAGGTTCCATCTTAGAAATCTAAAACTTTTCCCACAAATGCCTCCGTTGATGGATATTTTAAATGTTCCCCCGATTCTCATCATCACCAAGAATGCGTGGATGGATGGATCTCTTTAAAAGGGGGACATGGGCGAGTGTCCCTTAGATGCGCCGGTTCTCACATGTGCTGGAGAGGTTGGGCAATGCCCGCCTTGGACCCTTGACCCAGAGACTGGAGCTTTCTCTCCAGGGATGTGGACAGGTTGGGGACAAGAGTATCCTTATATCTACGTTATTGACTTTAAAGTTTCTTTTCTTCCCTCTCTCTCTCTTTTTCTTTCTTTTCTTTTTCTTTCTTTTTCTCTTTCTCTTTTTCTTTTTTTTTACAAATTCCTTGATCATCCATTTTCTCCATTTTTCTATTAAATATACCCTTTCTTTCTTCTTCCCTTTTTCTATGCCAGGAATTGAACCCAAGGATGCTTTTTACAGAGCCACATCCCCAGCCCTTTAAAAAAATATTTTATTTAGGGCCTCACTAGATGCTGAGGCTGTCTTTGAACTCAAGATCTTCCTGCCTCAGCCTGCCGAGCTGCTGGGGTGAGGGTAACCACCACCTAAATGTTTATTTTCTAAATAGGAGCTTCTGGGAGTTACTTATCAATTATATATGTGGCTTCTTTGTTTATTATAAATGTTGCAAATCTCTCTCTGGCTGCAACTTATCTTTGAAACAATGTACTACCTGTAGCATGTTTTCAGTGGAGAGTGCAGTGAGGTCCCCAGGCAGCCCTGCAGGATAGGGGCTCCTTCCCAGGTACCGTCCCCTCCCTGAAGACCCTTTCTGTCTGGGAGCCCCTTCCCTGTGTTGCTTGTGACCCTACTGGCTCCCTCTGGCCCCTGCTCAGTGAGTTGGACTTGACACATGGTCATATATATTTACAAAGGTCACACACTGACGTGCACACATGTATACATGCACACACACATATGCCACCCACACCACACAGGCATCTCATGCATGCACAGATGCCACTCATATGCACACACACTGTACACACATGTGCACACACAGGCCATATACACACATTACGCACATGTGCACACACAGGCCATATACACACCATGTGCACAGATGCAAATGTGCACCACACATGCCCATTTGAAACATCCATAAACACACACATGTGCACATACACGACATGCTACAAGATATTCCACACACAGCATGAACACCACCCAAAGAAACAAATACCACATGTAAGCACATAAACACACATAGACATATATGTACAGATACTACATACCACAACATACAAACATACATAGGCAAGTACATATTCATACACAAGTACACATACACACAACAACCCACTTCCCCTCACCACGCACATTATCCACATACACATACGAGTACATACACACACAAACACACACACACACAGTTTTCTTCTTGCCACACACACAAAATAATTTGGAAACAAGGTGTGTGTGTGCATATGTGTATTTTTAATAAATGCAAGTATTCATATTAAGAAGGCTTCGCCATCACAGGAACTTCTCCATATGGACAAGAGTTCATTGACTCAAAGGTCTATTTATTTCACAAAAATTTAGAAAGTGCTCATTTAAAGCTAGTCATCTGAGTGTTTGCAAAGTTTATTTGAACACCAGCACCAGAGGCTCATGTGGTAAGCACCCGGGAGGTACAGAGGGCTGGAGTGAAGCACGTGAAAGTGTCTTAGCAACCCCCCCACCCCCTGCCCTGGCCTCCAGTCAATGAGCCCCGACTTAGCAGTCTGCTCTGTAAACTTCCGGATAAATAGCACCCATGTCTGTGCGTGGACAGGCTGTAAACCATGATGAGCCACCTTACACTATTGCTCACACAGGTTAGCCGTGCACTTTTACTTAGTCAAATATCCTGAGCCTCACCTACGAATCAACCAAAGTGCTCAATAAATATGCTAACAAGTAGCATGATTGTTACTGTATTTTTAAAACGTGCCATATTTTCTTGCATTGATAAAGCCTAATACTTAACAATTCTTGTTTTTTTAAATGGGTATTTCAGATTTTTCTCAACTTTGCTTTTGTTTTGTTTTTTCCCCTGTTAAAACAATACTAAAAAGAGCATCCTTCCAAGTCTGCCATGCATAATTTTGTGAGCATGTGGGTAAGATAAATTTCTAACAGAGAAATTGTTTGGTTCAAAGGATATTTTCCATGGAAATTTTAGTGGGTGTTGCCAAATCATGTTCCAGAGAGTTCCACCAATTAATATGCCCTACCCAGGTTGAGAGATTCCCTAGTTCCCCACAGTGTCACACATACATTAATCAAGGCCCATCTGATAGGTAAAATATGGCATTCTGCTGTTAATATGGGCTTGTTCTGAATTATGAATGACCTTTAGAATCTGTTCATTTGTTTACTATTAACGGATTTCACATCTCATTTGCAAACATTCTTTCCTCAATTTTCTTTAAGCTCCTTCCTCTTTGTTGTAGGAGTTTGTGTTATCCTCTTAGGGTGAAAATAATCACTTGCCAAACATATCAAATATTTCTTTTTCTACCATCATTTGTTTCTTTACAGAATTTTCAAATGACCTAATGGTTTTATCTTCTCATATTGGCTTTGCTTAAAGGAGCTGCTTTTAATAACAAAGATCTCACTTTTAGGCTTTTTTCTTGTCCAACTAATGCTCCTCCAAAGACAGAGAAACCACTCTGAAGGCCTCCCATTGATGCTCACTATTTAATGATGGCTAATTGCTGATCTAAAGTAAGACTCACCAAAAAGTCGTGAAACAGTTAATGACTTTAACTGCTATCTAAGAGAAAATCATCTACCTGCTTCCTAGATATATTCTAGAAGGCAAGAATTGTGGCCTCTATTTTTTTTTCTGATGGCACACGGAAACATAAAGACATAGAATTGTTAGAAATGAAGGAATATCTAAATAAATGGGACGATCTCTACACTCATGAGTAGAAAGTCTTAAAATTGTCAAGATGTCAATGCTGCCAGGCACGGTGGCTCACGCCTGTAATCCCAGTATCTCGGGAGGCTTTGGCAAGGGGATCATGAGTTCTAAGACAGCCTCAGCAACTTAGGGAGTCCCTAAGCAGCCGAATGAGGCCCTGTCTCTAAATAAAACACAAAAAAACAGGCTGGGGATGTGGCTCAGTGGTTAAGTGCCAATGAGTTCAATCCCTGGTAACCAAAAAAAAAAAAAAAAAAAAAGTGTCAATGCTACTCAGAATGATCTATAGACAAAACCCAATCCCTGCCAACATTTCCACAGTACGTTTTGCAGAAATGGAAAAAACTGATCCTCAAATTCATATGGAATTATAAGAGGTGCCCACATAGCTAAAACAATCTTAAAAAGAAAGAGCAAAGTTGGCCTCACACTGAGCATCGAACCATAGTAATCAAAATAGCAAAATCAAAATGGTTCCGAATTAAGGATAAAAGCATAGACTCATAGAATAAGATTCAGCATTCAAAAATAAACCCACTTTTTAAAATTTTGAACTTTGAATTGATTTTTCAACAAGGATGCTATGTCCATTCAACGAGGAAAGAAAATTCCCTCAAAAATGGCACTGGTAATAAGGGACAGCCACTTGCAGCATGACCAAATGGGCCTCCACCTCATGCCATGTGCAATGATTAACTCAAGGTAGATAAGCACGGTGCAGCTGAACTCAGCCCTTAGAGGAATTGGGGGGTATGTCTTTGGCTGGTAGATGGACAGAGCCGGGGAACGTCACGCTAAGTGACGTCAGCCAGACTCAGAAAGTCAAGGGTCGAATGTTTTCTCTGATCTGCGGAAGCCACGGACGGAGAGGAGAAAGGGTAATGAACTGTAAGGTAGCAGGGATCCCAGCAGCACAGAGGGGAGACTGGCAGAGCCCAGGAAGGTGGTCAAGAGGAGGGAGGGGGAGGACCGGGGGAGGGCTGGGGGAGGGGTTAGCCCATAGTGCTGTGTTCATGTACAAATTCACCACCATGGGTCCTGCTGATATTTATACTGATGATGCTCTAATTAAATTAGCAACAATAATGGTAAGAGGTAGAGACCAGTACAGCAGAGCCAGAGGATGGGGGAGGGAACGGGGGAGGGGAAAGAAAGGAACTGGGAAGGACATCGAGCCAATGACATCAGGTGTAGGTACAGATGTGGCACAGTGAATCCCTTACCATGTGTCATTATAATGCCCCAGGAAAGAAGGGGGAAAAAGAGAAGAAGAGATAAATAACCTAAATATAAGATCGAAAACCTTAAAACTCTCAGGAGGAAACATAGGGGTAAATCTTTATGATCTTGGATATAGCCATGGATTCTGAGATATGACCCCAAAACACAAGTAACAAGAGAAAGCAGAAAAAATCGGACTTTATCAAAGTTAAAAACGTTTGTATGCCTGTGCCATGGCTCATGCCTGTAATCCCCAGCATCTCAGGCGGCAGAGGCAGGAGGATCACAAGTTTAAGGCCAGCCTCGGCAACTTAGCGAGGCCCTAAGCAACTCAGTGAGACCCTGTCTCAAAATAAAAAATAAAAAGGCTGGGGATGTGGCTCGGTGGGTAAGTGCCAATGGGTTCAATCTCTGGTAGCCAACAAACAAAAGCTTTCATATATCAAAGTGCACATTATAAAGACAGGACAAGGGTAACCTATAGAATGGGAGGAAATATCTTGCAGCCATGTGTGTGTGTTTACCATACCGAATATATAAGGGAATGCTACCATAGAAAGTAAAGACAAGTAGGCCAATTAAAAGTGGGCAAATGATTTGAACAGACACTTTCCCAAAGAAGATACATGAAAAGAAGCCTGACCTGAGACATCAGGGAAATGCAGATCCAGACCACCATGAGAACCCACCCCAACCTACTCTCATAGCTACATTTCAAAAGAAAAAGAAACAAAAAGTGTTGGTGAAGATGCTGAGAAACTAACTCTCAAATATTGCTGGTATTGCTGCAAAATGGTGCAGTTGCTATGGAAAACAGTTGGATTGTTCCTTCAACAGTGAAAGAGAATTGCCATATGATCCCGAAATGCTTCTTGTAGGTGTGAACAGGAAGGAATTGAAAGCAGGGATTTGAAGAGCTACTCGTATGCCAGTGTTTGCTCCTATACTATGTTCACAAAAGCCAAAAGGTGGAAACAATCCAAATGTCCATGATGAACAAATATACCAAAGGCACTATGTATATACAATGGAATATTACTCAGTCAGGAAAAGAATGAAGTTCTGTTATATTGAAAAATGTGGATGAATCTTGAAAACAAAATGTGAAGAGAGTTAAACCAGACACAAAAGAGAAAATATTATATGATTCTGTTAATATGAAATATCAACAGAAGGCAAATTTATAGAGACATAAGTAAGCTTAGAGGCTACCAGGGGCTGGGGGAGGAATGAGGTTTATTGCTCAATGGGTGTATAGCTTCTGTTTTGGATGATGAAAAGGTTTTTTTAAATAGATAGTAGTGACAGTGGCACAGCACTGTGAATGTAATTAATGCCACAGAATCATACACTCAAAAATGGCTGAAATGACCAATTTTATGCTCTGTTTTACCAGGATTTATAACATTATTTATGTAATATACCAAAACAGAAGAATTTTTACACTTTACGTAGGAGAACTCTATAGTATGTGAATTGTATCTCAACAGTGCTGTTAAAACATTGTTTCTGGTATGACCTGAATACTGACTCTCAATAATACTCATTTCATAACTTTCTTGCAGAGCTACCTAGTGACAACCATCATCATGGGGAAGAGAAATAGCCCTCACATTCAGAGTTCAGGGGAATCCCCTGGGAACTCCCTGGCATTTCCAAGTGCCCTTGGCCACCTGCTTCCGTACACGGAGCTCAGTGTGTGTACTGGTTTGCTTCTGTCTCTGCCCAAGACCCCAGGTCCGCTCAGGACTTTGGTTTCTTCATCAGCAAAATCCGTGCTGGGAATGACATGTCCCTAACTGCATGGTCCTGTGTCTCGGCCATAGATGGAGAACCCAAGGTCCCTGTCACCAGTGTCTCCCAGCAGCTCCTCTGAGTGGCTCACTCCTTCCCTCAGGGGACAGGTACTCAAAGGCCTGCTCTCCAAGTGGTGAGTGGGTCTGGGTGGCCCTGTCCACTCTGGGAGTTCCTCCCTCTTGGGGGACATCCCTGGGAGTGGATTTGGTTCGTCTGCAGCAGAGCTCTGTTCCACCACTTGAGGAATGGCCAGGTGGTCTCCCAAAGCACCTGCGCCATTTTGCATGCCCCAACTGCCCCAGCAGTGTGAGAAGTTTTGCTTAAAGCAAAAATTCACTTGGAAACCAGCTGCTGCTGGTGGTGGTGGTGGTGGTGGGGAGGGTCCTCCAAATGCCAAACAGAAAACCAGCATGTACGCAGCAATTCCACCTCAAGGTCCATGGGCAACAGAAATCAAAGCAGCTCTCCATCAAAAATCCGCAAATGCATAGAAAGAGAAGCACTATTCAGAACAGCCAAAAACTGAACAAAATGAGACCCCAAGGCCACATACAGCATGATGTCATTTATGTGCATACACAAAATTGGCAAATTCTGAGAGGCAGGGAGCGGGGCAGGGGTTGCCAGGAGCTGGGGCAGGTACCGTGGTGTGTGTGGGGGCGGTGGGGTGGCTCAGGGTTGAAGGTTTCTTCTGGGCGTGGTGAAAATGTTCTAAAATTAGAGCATGATAACCTCACAGCTTTGTAAATACGCTAAAACCCACTGAGCTGGACACTTGAAATGGGTCGGGCTTTATGGTATGTCAATAATAAATCCATAAAGCTGTTCAGAGGGAGGGACAGGCAGAGAGAAAAGTCCCAATGTGCATGTGTAGAAAAGCATCAGCTAGGAGAAGGGAATAGCAAAACTTGGACCCCCCCCACACACACACTCACCCCCCCACACACTTAGGCGTAGATCCACATCCTCTCTCACTTGTGTGAAATGATGTTCTGATCTTCTCCTTTTCTTGTTGTCCTCTAAAAGTATCAATCAGCTGGGCTCAGTGGCACATGCCTGCAATTCCAGAGGCTCGGGAGGCTGAGACAGGAGGATGCAGGGTTCAAAGCCAGCCTGAGCCACCCCAGAGGTGCTAAGCAACCCAGTGAGACCCTGTCTCTAAATAAAATACAAATCAGGGCTGGGGACGGGGCTCAGTGGTCAGGGGTCCCTGAGCTCAATCCCTGGTACTCCACCAGAAAGCAAAATAAAAAACAATCAAAGAAATGCCTCAATCACACGGAAGCTCTGTCCCCACTGGATGGGGGCACTGCCTATCCTACTGGATGCCAGACGGCAGAGGAGAAGAGCCGCTCAAGCCTCATTCTCCAGTAACCACAGGGCACGAGGCTCTCACATGGGACTTCCTCCCCCCGCGTGAGACTCAGGAAGGAGGGTGAAATGTGACATCTCCAGGGTGGCATTCAAGAGCCCAGGGCACGCAGTAGGCAGGGAGCTCAGAGCTGGGCAGGAGGACTCCTGTGGCTCTGAAGGTGTGGGCCCAGCTGCAGGGTTGGGCCATGCAGCCTCAGGGAGGGACAGGGCCATCCCACCTCGGGAGGGGACTGACGGACCTGCTGCCCACAAAGGAGGAGAGCAGTGGGTGCTGCTGCCTCAGTGCGGACAGCTGATGACCCTGCCCAGTGGCCAGCGACACCACCAGGCTAGGCTCTGCTCATGAAGAATGGGGATGGGGGGGGGCAGCAGGCCATGAGAGAACATACCGTCTATCCTCAGATCCTCAGGTTCTCAGGAAACAAGGGTGGACCTGCCAGTCTCTGCAGACACCAAGATGGGGCATCGTGGTGTCCACGTTCAGAGACAATCTGCCCAGGTTTAGCATCCCTAATCTGAAAATCCCAAATCCGAAATGCCCCAAAGTGTGAAAGGATCCGAGCACCAATACGATGCCCCAAAGGGAAAATTCCACACCTGCCCCCAGGTGGTAAGTTGCAGTCAAAGCACACATTGAACCTGTAAGTGAGGCGCTGGGCTCATCCTCATCACCACCTCACAACAAATAAATAAGGATATTGTGTCCATCTGCAAATAAAAATATATATATTAAAAAAAACCCCAAGAGAATGGATTTTGTGTTCAATCTTGGGTTCCATCCCAGAGATAACTCATTATGTGTGTGTGTGTGTGTTGAGAGCCACAGCCCAAGGGGCCCTAGCAAACTTCCAGCTGCCGGCTGATGATTGGCTCACAGTGGCCCAGCAAACTTCTAGCTGCCAGCTGATTGGCTCCTCTGTGGTGATGCTCATTGGGCTGTTTCCCCGCCCTTTCAGACCACAGAGCTGCTCATTGGGGGACTTTTTTTGGCTCCGCCCACGTGACCCAGCCAATCAGCCTCAAGAGCAGGAAGGGTATTCTAAAAATAAAGTTCATTTCTGCTTGATAAGTGGCTCCTGAATTGTGCCCAGCCAGACTGTGGCATGTGTGTGTCTCCAAAATCTGAAAAAAAAAAAAAAAAAAAAAAGGTCCAAAATCAGAAGCATTTCTAATCCTAAGCACCTGGAGAGAAGGGATCTCAGCTCATGAGCCGCCTTCTCCCTCCTCCTCCCCTCCCTCATTCCCTCCCTCTTTTCTCTCCTCCTTGCAAATGATGCCACCACATATTTTCAGCAGGGTGGGATGGCCAGTTCCCAGTTTGTGCCTCTTGATCTTGGTTAATTATGAGGAAACTCCTTCCTGCACTATCAAAAGTGTCACCTTCCAAAACGCCAGATGGACCTCTCTCGGCCTGTGAAGGAACCCTTCCCCTAATGCTGGGGTCTTTCCTGCTTCAGGAAGGTAGCAGCCTGAGTAAACTGGGTTGAGCAGTTGAGAAGGAAAATTCCCTCACCCCCAAGCCGCCTTTGAGGCTCTCCTGTGAGATGTGCATTTCCAACTGCTCAGCAAAGAAGGTGCAGGTGGACTCCTCCTAAAACCACCCACGGCCACCTGTTCAGGGACTCTGCGCTGGATGGATGAGCTTGGCTTTCACAGCCAAGTGGCCCCCTGCATCCAGACATCTGTGCATGCCCCACGGCCTCGGGCTCCAATCAATACATGGGGCAAGAAGAGACCTGGAGCCAAATTCCTTCTCGGGAGCATTCGTCCACCTGGGGACTGATACCCAACTAGTCTAGTGCCTCGTTTCCCTCGACAGGGGTGACAGGTGCCTTTTGAAGGCTTTAAGTCAGATGTAGCAAGACTGTGATTATGTGTTTATAGAAATGTTTGGTATGGGCCCTGAGAGAAGGACAGTTTGAAGGGGAATTCATTCAGGTGGATACTGCAACGGTCCAAGCACGACACAAACAAAATGGATCTGGGGTAGCACAAGGGGAACTGGGAGAAGTAGGTAAATTTGAGATCTAGACTGGGGTTAAAACCCACGGGGTGGGGTGGGTGAGATGGAGAGAATGCCTCTCTTTTCGGGATCTTTTGATCTTGATCGCTGTGCCAGGTATTCCCAGAAGAGTGGCATCTGGCAGGCCAAGGGTACACCTGCGTTTGACAATGGTTTTATGGACTTGGAGCCCTCCTCCTGCCCTCCTACCAACCGTGGCAGAGCGCAGCCTGACTCTAATGCCTTTGGTGTCACCTCAATCACCTACTGTTTAAGCAGCGGCCAGCAGACACAGAGCTCAGTGTCCACTCTGCTTGGCCATCAGGCACCGCTTGTGAGAATCACCAAGAGGCGTGGGGACTTTGTACTTGGCGTGCCCTATCATGTTCCCAACTCATCCATTGTCCATTATTCATGATGTGTACAAATAGTTTTTCCAAATGTTTAATAAGATACACAGGGGGAGAAACTAGGTGGAAACTAGAGAAGTAGAAGGAAAATTCTAGTCCTTATGATGTCACTATCTATCTATCCCTTAGGATAATTCCTTATCTCAGAGCCTCTGGTCCATGTGCTGCTCCATGCTGACGAACTTCACGCCAAGAAAACCACCCACCTGCCAAAGTTTATGGACAGGTGAGCCCACCTGGGGGAGCCCGGTCAGCGCCCTGGGTCTCTGAGTCTGAGACAGCAGCCCCCGGTTGGCACGGGAACCAGCAGACACCCTGGTCAGTGCCCTCACCCACCAGGTTGGGGAAGGCAATTCCAAGCCTGGACTTGTGTTTTCTTTCTTTGCACCTACGAAAAACATGTTTGCTAAAAAGAAGACCAGATAAAGAAAAGCAGCTCAGGGAGGCAAAAGTTACCTTTACTGATCCCACGCAGTGGGCGTATTATTTGAAAATGTGATTGTTTTTAGTTTTTAAATAGTATTTGTAGCTAGCTTTGTTTTTTAAAAAAATCAAGGCAGATGAATGAAGGAAAATCCAGCCCCCAGCCCCAACTTTTAATAATTTAACTTATGGGTTTTTTTTTTGGCAATTTATGCTTTATGAAGCCAACCCAAACTTGCCCAGGGGCTTTGGGGAGCAGGTCAGGGGCAGCGGACTCTTGTGATTTCAGGGGACACTAAGCATCCTAACCCCACGCAGGCAAGGGAGTCTCAGCCGTCTGCCAGTCGGAGTTGAGAGGCCACGTGCTGTTAATGCCTTAGTCCATTTGGGGTCAGCGATGCTGATGAGTCAGTAACAGGCCTCGGGTCCATGTGGCCATTTCCCCATGGGACTGCCCGTTCCCTCTGCTGACAGAGAGGGGAGATTTGGAACAGTGAGCTCTCTCCAGGAAAGGAAGAGAAGCGAGAGAGAATGAGAAAGAGAGGGGAGGGGGAGGGAAAGGAAAGACAAAGAAAAGATTAGAAAAGAAAAGAGAAGGGACAGAAGGAGGGACAGGGAGGGAGAGAGGAGGGATGAGAGAGAGAAAGGAAGTTTCTTGTTTTAATTTTGGTTTTTAAAATTTGTTCTAATTAGTTCTACATGACCGTGGGATGCACTTGGACACATCCTACCTAAGTGGAGAATAGCTTCTCATTTATCTGGTTGCACACGATGCACAGTTACCCAGGTCATATCGTCATATACGCCCGTAGGGTGATAACGCCGGATCCACTCTACCATCATTCCTACCCCAGTGCTCCCTCCCCTCCCTTCACTCTCCTCCATCTAGTCCGAATTACCTCTATCCCTACCCCTCTTATTGTGAATTAGCATCCACATATCAGAGAAAACATTTGGCCTTTGATTTTTTTTTTGGGGGGGGGTTGGCTTATTTCACTTAGTGTAATATTCTCCAGCTCCATCCATTGACTGGCAAAAGCCATAATTTTATTCTTCTTTAAGGCTGAGTAATATTCCATTGCTTATATATACCACAGTTTCTTTGTCCATCCATCTGTTGAAAGGCACCTGGGCTGGTTCCATACTTTAGCTATTGTGAATTGAGCTGCAATGGACATGGATGTGGCTGAGTCACTGTAGTATGTCGATTTTAAGGGGTAGCAATGGAGGAGTGGGATGAGTGGATCAAATGGTTGTGTTTCTTAATGCTTTACACGTTAACATTGGAACCCTCGGCGGCCCTGGCCTCACACGCTTATCTTGAATTCCGTAGGTTTCCAGGAACCACAGACTATTTGGATGTAGCACACACCCAAGAGGCAGTTGGCTGGTGCTGCCTGATTTCTTTTCCCAAACACTGCACGCATTTTCCTTATAAAGTGTGAATTCTGCATCAATTGTAATGCTAGAAGCTTCCAGACCTGAGATCTCAGCGGGAGTCCAGTTGCTAATTTTCATGTAAATGATTTGCCTTCCCCTCCTGGGGCTTCATTTGACAGCTGTCCCAAACCACTGAGGAACTTTCTAAATTCCATTTCCTGCTCCTTCATCAGGGCCGGGTCCTCTTATTCTTGGAGATGGGTCCCAGCTCGGGGACCCTCCTGTGAACTCAGGTCCCTTCCTTAGTGTGGAGCCTTCTCCTTCTGCTCCTCCCTGAACCTGCAGTTCAGGGCACTTTCCTCTTTCACTTTTATTCATTATTTCTAGCTCTCTGCTATTATGGTTCCTGTCTCTAACATTTCACTAAAAAGCTAGACAACTGAAGTCAGCAGGTCTCCAAGGACTGTCTTTCCCAGTTGGCCCTCTGCATCTGAGTGTGCAGAATCAACCAACCACGGATCCAAAACATTTCAAAGCAAAACAAAACGAAACACAACAACAACAACAAACAACCCAAACCAACCCATAAATACACACAACAACAATAACAGCAAGCCATCCAAACTGTGTCTGCACTGAACGGGTGTGGGCTCATTTCTTATCATTATTCCCTCAGTAGTACAGTGTAGAGTTATCTCCATGAGCATCCGCATCACGTAAAGTATTTTAAGTAATCTAGGTCATTGTAATTGTGAAATACGCAGAGAAGATGTGCATAAGTTACGTGAACATACTACACCTTTTCATATAAAGAATTTGAGTGTCCAAGGATTTTGGTATCTGCAGAGGGTCCTGGAACCAAATCCCCATGAATAATGAAGGATAACTGTGTTTGCTTTTGCAAAATCTACAAATGCTTGCTTTTTAGGCATTTGTGCATTTGATGTCCTATGTTAACTGCCCATAGTGATGACTCTAAAGCCAAAACCCAAAACCATATTTTTATTTTGAGCCCTAGGCCAGTATCTAATCCCCTGCTCAACTCTCTCCCTCTCCCCAACCCTGGGAATTGAACCTCGTGGTGCTGTACCCCTGAGCAACATCCCAAGTTCTTTATATATTTTTTTATTTTGAGATAGAGACCCTGCTAAGTTGCTGAGGTTGGCCCCGAACTTGCGATCCTCCTGCCTCAGCCAATCTCTTAGTGGACGAGTGTCTCCGCCGAAATGAGCCTGTGTCTCAGCCAATGCTTTGCAGTTTAAAGCTGACCACCCTTCTGCAATCCGGCTGGCTGAGGAGCCACCACCCACCCACAGTTCCACAGAGCTGATGAGCACCCTCTGGGTGCTCTTCCTGAGTTTCTGGACTCCACTGGTCGGGTCTACTCTTTCTTGCCTTTAAATATCTCACCTCCTTAGTAAAAGTTCCCAACATTTCTTCCCACCCACATACTAAATATCGTTTATAAAAACTGTGAAATGGGACACTCGAGAAAGTAGCACAAAATTCACATAAAGTCATGTGCCACCAAGAGGCACACGAGCAGCTCTTGGGGCAAGGGAAAGAATGTTCCTCTCATTCCACCAGACCCTGGGCTGGCTCGGCTGGGGATGGCTCTTTCCTCCTCCTAGGAGAAACTGCTGGTCTGGTTCTAGAACATTCCCTCCCTTGCATTTCTCCTGGTTTCTCTGTGACACTTGTGACGCTGTTTGTGTGCGGTAGGTCTTCCTGTGTTTCTTGATGTTTCATTCTTACTTTTCCACTTTCCTTTGTGGAGCTGGGTTTCAGGCAGGCTGTGGATCACAGCCCCTGCTCTGTGGTGCTCAGCGACAGTCATCGAGCACTTTTTTCCCCTCATTTTCACTGGGTCATTCCTTGTGTGAAGTGGACAGCTGTCACACTACTGCAAGTCAGGGATCCCGGGTGTGTGTCTGAGAGGTGGGGGTGCATGGCCTGGGGTTGGGGGCTGGTCCCAATGACCTACCCCAGCAGTACCGATCGGACAGTGCGACGTTTGTTTAAAAATTATCTTTACGATGGCGAATTCATCATTCTTCCATAACTTTTACCTCACACATGAAGGGTCTTCCCCAGGCGCTGGCCCGATGCTGCCATCTCTCTCCTAATTCTTGTTCAGCACCTACCTTCTGTAGAACTGGCAGCAACCATTTCCCGTGGTGAGACCTCAGCCTTCCCCTTGGTCATCTGCCCACCTTGAGCCCATTCAGCAGACACGCAGAGTTTCTTGCCGTTCTAAACACGGCAGATCTTTACGATCTGGCTCTTCACACACGTTTCTTTGCTTACATCAAATCGTCCAGGAGGGCGTTGGCTCATCTCTGCGAGTCTCGTGTCAGTCTCCAGGATCCTGAAATCACTCCGTGGGGTGGGCGTTATTACAGCAGCCATCCAGCTGTGTTGGAAGGATCTGTTTACATTTGGTTTTTTCATATCCTGCCCTCTGATTCAAAAGGGTTGTATAGATATAGTCAATAAAGATAGAACCATATAAAGAGATTAAAAAAGACCAGAACCAATTGGAGCTCAGCTAGACGACATGATACAGAAGGGAACACTGGAAGCTAGACACGTGGGCTCTGGGGTGGGTCCCATGTGGTCATTGTAATTGGCTCCAGAGAGACACTGAGTCCCCAAAACATTATATGGACCACAAAAATTTATCTACTCTTTATTATCACCTTGATTTGAGAAATCCAGGGGCACTCAACCACTGAGCCACATTTCCAGCCCTATTTTGTGTTTTTGTACTTTATTTAAAGACAGGGTCTCACAGAGTTGCTCAGCACCTCACTTTTGCTGAGGCTGGCTTTGAACTCATGATCCTCCTGCCTCAGCCTCCCAAGCCCTCAGGTTATAGGCATGCACCATTGTGCCCAGCAGAAATTTTTACTTCAAGCCAAAAAGAAAAGTTTTATCCTGATTTTCCTTGGAAAAATAAACCAAGATAAAAGATATCAACACAGTCATACCTCAGTATCCTTAGGAGATTGGTTCCAGGACCTCTTTGTAGATAGCAAACTTTGCGGGTACTCAAGTCTCTTATATAAAAAGTGGCGTAGTATTTGCAGGTAGCTCAAACACATCCTGTGTGCACTTGGGTTCGTCTCCAGATTATAAATAATATCTAATAAAATGTGAATGCTTTGTAAATAGTTGTTACACTGTATAGTAAATAATGATGAAAAACATCCATACATACTTAATGCTCATGAAATTTGTGGGGGACATTTTTTTTTTTTTTTAGAGAGAGAGGGAGAGAGAGAGAGAGAGAGAGAGAGAGAGAGAATTTTAATATTTTATTTTTTAGTTTTTGGCGGACACAACATCTTTGTTGGTATGTGGTGCTGAGGATCGAACCTGGGCCGCATGCATGCCAGGCGAGCGCGCTACCACTTGAGCCACATCCCCAGCCCCTGGGGGGGACATTTTTGATCCATAGTTGGTTAAATCCGACGTTGGTAAAATCTGTTGATTTGCAATCCACTAATATAGAAGGCCGACTGTTTACCTTTCTTTTGGCTACTTCAACTTGCTAAACTCATGAACCAACACTTCTCCATTTTCCAGTTTCTCCACAGCAGTCCCCCACCTGAGCCCAGTGTGAACGGTTTCAGAACACCACCATCTCTGTGGTGAACGGGACAATTATCATCCGGCAGACTTCTTTAAATTTTGCTTCTTGGTTATACCACTGTCACCAACCCAGTATTCTTGGTCTTGGTGACCACAAGCAGATTGAAATTCTAGGATAATAAAGCAGGGAGGAAAGGGAGGTGTGTTCTACCTCACAGCTGACTTACAGGAAGGAAGAAGTTGGCCTGTCATGTCAGTCAAAAGTGGAAGAATCTCTTAGAAATTGAAGGGAAATGCCAGGTCAGGAGACGGCACTAAAAAGGCAGAGAATGATTTGGGATTTGCTCATCTAAAGCCTCTATATCACCACGGGACCACCCCTTCCTCCTGTGGCCTGCTTTTCCCCCATGCTCATCCTCAGGAGACTCATGACAGCTCAGCATTCACCTGTCACTAGACATGCCTCATCCCTGTTTGCATCCATCCATCCCCAGTACAAGTCCAAAGATCCTACTCCAAACTCCATCACGGTGTCTGCCAGCTTTCTGTTGCTGTAACAAAACACCTGAGGTAATCAACTTTGAAAGTGGAAAGGTAGGCTCCCAGCTATGAAGTTCCGTCCTCCATGGTCGGTTGGAACATTGCGTTTGGGCCTGTGGCCAGGCTCACATCATGATGTGTCCATGGTGGAGGATGCTGTTCACCTCGTGGTGGCTGGGAAGCCAAGAGAAAGAGGAAGAGACGGTGGCCCACAATTCCCTGTAAGGGCAGATATCTCAGGACCTGGCACCTCCCACTGGCCCTCCTTCTTACAGGTCCCGGTAGCACCACAGACTGGGGATCCAGCCTTCAACACAAACGGCTCTGGGGGACACGTAAGATCTAAACTACAGCCACCCTGCTACTTCCCCAAAGCCCCGTGGGCGTGGGTCTCCTTTCCCACCTGCCTTCAAGGGACACTCAGCCCTCCAACTCTTCTTTCATCTTTTGTCACCTGGCATCCTCCAGGGACACCACCCTCACTAAGTCTCCACAGGACCATGTGGTTGGTTTCCTCACATGCTGCCTGCATCCTGTTCAGAATGTGGAGTTGATTTCTCCTCCTTCTTTTTTGGGGGGATGGGTACTGGGGATGGAACTCAGGGGCCCTCGACCACTGAACCACACCCCCAGCCCTATTTTGTATTTTATTTAGAGACCGGGTCTTGCTGAATGGCTGAGCACCTCGCTTTTGCGACTGGCTTTGAACTCGCCATCCTCCTGCCTCAGCCTCCCGAGCCCCTGGGATGACAGGTGTGCACCACCCTGCTGGACTCTCCCCCTCCTTATTGCTCCTTTTCAACATCTCTTCCTCTCTTCTAAGCAAACCCCCCCTGATGGCTTCCATGTCCATCTCTGCCAGCCTCCACCCTGGTTACTGCAGGACCCTCCAGCTCAGAGCCTCCTCGGTCGTGGAAGACCTCCGATCCAGCCCCGGCCTCTGCCCCATGTGATGGATCAATCCTATTTGGTGCCCATATGCTAAGCAATGGACTTGAAGACAGATCAATAAAGATCACCCCGTCGGAACAACAGAAAGAAAATAATTAGCAGAAAATAAAAAATAAATAAAAGACCAGACCCTTTGGGACCCAAGGATTTATAGCAAAAGATCCAACGTTCCTACAGCTGAAGTTCCAGCAGAAGAAGAGAACGAAAGAGCATTCCAAGAAAGAATGGAGGGAAACTCCCCAAATTTGACCAAAGCCATGGACATATGGATTCTAGAAGCTGAACAAATCCCCAGTAGACAGGTCCAAAAAAACCCAAACACCTTGTGAGTCAACCTTTGAGTTCTAAAGAGAAGGGGGGGGGGGAATCTTTAAAATAGACCTGGTCAGGTGGCAGCGGCTGCCTCGCCAGAAAACATGGAACCGGATGGATGAGCCAGGACGTGTTTTAAGTATGAGAAAAACAAACAAGATAACCTGTCAACCACGCGGTCTAAATCTCGTGACACTGTAGGAGAGTGACAACCTCATCCTACAGAGGAGCAGCTCTCGGCTCAAGGAGTCCTGCCCCCGCAGATGGCGAACGGAGGCCCTTCCCTCCTCTCCTGGGTGCACGGGCTGGACTTTGCTTTTTCTCTTCAGTTTTAAAAATCACATCGATGAGTGCAACCAAGAAACAGTCTCTGATCCTGGAAATGATGGTCTTTAGAAATAAGGAAGGTGAAAAAATACTGCAAAAGAAGCCAGTGTTCTGCATCTCGGGTGACGCTGTAAAGGGGAGGGTCTGATGTCGCTCGTTTAAAGAGAAATGACTTGTTCCTGGACGCACACTCCCCTTGGCGACTTTCCCTTTTCCGTCATCCCACAGCCACACTTCTGAAGAGACCACCCTCCTCCGCCCAGAGTGCTCTCTCCCCAACGCACCGTCTGCCGTAATTGACCTTTCCAAGGTCATCTGGGTTCTGCTCAGTGTAGGCAAGTGAGGCTTTCTCAAATGTCCTTGAGTAATCAAAGGCGTTTTTCTGTCTCGGATGTTGGGATCACTCAGATCGCCCCCCTGTGCCACCTTTGGTCCCTGGACAAAAGAGCCATGGGTACCATAGGTCACGCTCCCAGACCCTCACCCGGCGGCTGCTGTCCACCATCTGTGGCTGCTTGCTGTCTTAATATGAAGACCTGCTCATGTCGACTGAAGCCTCAGTTTTGACACCTCACTCGAAGCAGGCAGTTAACGGTTGTGGCCATGGCAGCCCTTGCCCTGTCAATTCCCAAAGCAAAGAATAAAAAGCCACAAAGTTCTCACGGCACGAACCGTGAGTGCTCACGAGAGAGTCACGGCGTTCTCTGATGCGCACTCTAAGATTTTGGGGATGGCACACAAAATGACAGCCATCAGATGAGTCTTGTTTGGTTCATGTGGATGACACCGTGAAGCAAACTGCTTTGAGTTCCATGCTGTGTGCGTCTTGAGTTCAGTGAGGATGCCCCAGAGCGTGAGGGTTAGTGAAAGCTGCAGAATCCTGTTAAGTTGAAAAATTAAAAAAAAAAAAAGAAAAAGAAAAGAAAAGAAACGGGGGGGTGCGATGTGTGGCCTCACGTGTTTGTGAGGACCCAGAGCTCTTCGATCTTCCACATGGAAGTGGACAGCATCAAGCTGGTGGCTGCTCCATCGCTCTGGCCTTGGAACAGCAGAAATGAGGTCCAATTTCATGTCCCCTGGGCTGGAAATCAACCGTGTTTTTTTCTATGCACTGAGATTCTCCTGTGGGGATGAGTAGCAAGCAGGCAGGAGCCAGGCCAGCCTCTGTGGGCATTCACATTCACCAGCCTGCAGGGAACGGCTGAGGGACAAGCCCGAGCCATTGCTGGTACCAACCACGCCTCTGCCTTAGTCAAACTTGCCACATGGATCTTCCCAGAACACAGCTTTGATGGTGAGGCTTCCTTTGCTCCAAAATATTTCACGGTTCTCTGGTCTCTGAAGAAGACAGACAGACAAGCTCTGGTATTAGTTTGCCCAGGCTGCCAAAACAGAGTGTCACTGACCAGGTGGCCTAAATGACAGATGTTTAGCACCTCAGAGCTCTGGAGGCCAGAAGTGCAAGGTCAGGGTGTCAGCAGCTTTGGTCCCTCTGAGACCATTGGGTCCTTCTGACTGCTCAGGACTGTCCCAACTGCTGGTGACTTGTGACAACATGTGTCCTTTCTTGGCCTGCCTGAGCAACCCCTGGTCTCTGCCTTTGTCTTCACATGAGTTCTCCCTACCTGGGGGTCTGTGCCCAAATTCACCCCTTTTCTATAAAGACACCAGCCATATTGAACTAGCTGCCCGTTCTGTCCCGAGCCAAGGCCCTCATTCTAGACTGACTGAATTGGTAAAGTCCCTATTTTCAAATAAAAACACATTTTGTGGCACTGGGGGGTTAGGACTGCAGAGTGTTTCTTGGGTTGTCCTAGAGTCAACCACAGAGGTCCCCTAGGTGAGCAGTCTGTGATCTTTCACTTCCTGCCTACTTCCTTTCCACCTGACATCCCTAATTCCAATTCTCTTTCTGACCATGTCTACTCATGTTGGATCACTCTTGTCCTGTCTCACCTGGAAGACAGCCTTCCTTCTCAAGTCTATCCATCCTTTAGAATCTAGCTAAACCACCACTTAGGAGGTTTCCCGGGGTGTCTCCAACCCTGGGGGACACGTGCAGGGGTGTTGAACTTGCCACAGACTGGGCAGCATTTCACATTTCTCTCTCTTGCAGGGTAATACCATCACTAGATGCGGGCAGGAGAGACCTCAGTCCTGGGCTCCCGTGGAGTGAGTGTGCACAGAGACACAGAGAGTCACCTTCTAGACTCTTCTCCCAGACCAAATGACTCTGAGTCTGCTCCCAAGGCCTGCTTAGGTCATCTTCCTGAGTGTGGACTTCACCAGGTTCTCACCCCAGGTCTGAGGGGATGGCCCAGGACTGCTGGAGGGGTGGACAGAGCTGGGGTGAGCAGGGCACGTGGGGGTGCACAGGTTGCATGGGGGACATCTTCTGACACAGGACAGAGCCAGGAGTGGGGAAGGCAGTGGAATGTACCTGCAGGACTGGAGGCTGGATCTTCTCATGCTGATGATTCCAAGAGGAAAGGGAATTCCAGATCCAACTCTGGTTTTTAAGCCATCATAAAGGTCTATTTGTCAAAGTGCAAGAATAGAGCATACATTAGCCCCCACTTGTAGCTGGGGGCATGTCCAAAACCCCTGCTGGATGCCTCAAACTGCAGACAATGCTAAATCTTATAATCTGATTTAAGGCCTCTTCCTTTTTCAAGATATTTTTTGTGGTTTTGAGATTGAACCCATACAGACTATGAACCACATACAGACTAGGCAGCGCTCTACCACCAACCTACACCATGGCCCTATCTCTTCTCTTTACCTAGCACTTGTCACACACTGTGGACAAAACGTTTGCAATGTGGGGTATGATAGCAAAATGAGCACATGCTTCTTTTTCCGTCATCAAATTTCATGGATAGAAGATTTGTTCTTACAGTAGATCTGAGCAACCTCAGCATATGACTTTCTTTTCTTATTATTGGTAATTGTACAGCTTCTCTCGGCACATCTGTATTTCCAGCATCATTATTCTTGTACTTTGGGGCCATTATTGACTACAGTTACTTGAACATGAGCACTGCCCTACTACTACAGTCGATCTGATAATCGACAGCTGCTATGTCACTAACAGGTGGGTAGCATATACAGTGTGGATACATTGGACAAAGGGGTGGTTCCCATCCTAGGCTACTCAGGATGACTCATAACTTAGGACCTATGAATTTTTTGTTTCTGGGAATTTTATTTAATATTTCTGGACTATAGCTGATAGGGGGTAAACGAAACTATAAAAAGCAATGCTTCAGATGGGGAGGGGATTTACTGAATTCTATTTAGCCATGGTAAATAGTAACTAATTGGTAACTAAAATATTCAGGCTTATTACATGTGGGCTACCATGGGACTCACTGCACGTAATAACCCTCCATCCATGTCCACCTGGGGAATCCACTGTGGGCTGCCTTGGAGTTGAATGTGAACTGGAGTCAGTTCCTGTTTAGTGTTAACAGCATTATTCTTTTGTTCTTCCACTTTGTGCGAAAAAATAATAGCGTGTTTCCATGGGAATATGCATTCGTTTCAACGAAAAGACTCGGAACAAAGCAGTGGGACAAGGATGATGGATCCTTGTCAATGTCTTCACAGTCAAGTGGTCACAAATGATCACTTCGTGAGGAAGCGTGGTGAGATGTGATGGCAATAGTGAGATTCTTGCCTCCGATGGCATCTGCTCGTGATTGGTGTGGGAATTAATTTCCATGCCTTTCCGAAATACTCAGACAGCCTTATTCCTTTTCTTATCTGGAATGTAGGCATGATGGCTGCACCCCAACAGTCATTTTGGACCGTGAAGTAGCCTTGTAGTAGGAAGCTACTGTCACTAAGGAGACACCTTGGTGGTAGGGTAGGTGATGATCTGTCTCCTGCTCATTTGACAGTGATGTTGGGGAAGATTTATGTGGCCCCACTGACAAAGAAGAGGACCCTCAGACTTTGCTATAGTAGAAAGGACGATGTCTCCATGCACAGGATTAGCACCACTCTGAATGGATTTGAACATCTTCAAATGTAGATCATATGCCTGAAAATCCATGCCAAGACCACTTGTTGACAAAGGTTAGACACAAGGCCTTTTGGATTTCTCCCTGTTTTATATGTGGAAAGAGATGATGAGTTTTCCTTTCTCTTCCCCTGAGTCCCCATTTCTCCGGAGTGCATCCTTCATAGCTAAATTAACTTCACATCCAAAAGTTCACGTGGGCAAGAAGACCCTTCTTGATCCTTCCTTTGAAATCTCATTCAAATGCCTCAGAAGAAGTGACCCTTTCGTCTTTTTTTAATCTCTTTGTGCATCAGAATCTGACTCTCATTGTGGTTGAAGTCGAGGCTAGTGCACCCTGCAGGAGAAGCTTGGAGCCGGGAAGCATCTTCTCTGTATTGGGCACCTTGGGGTCTTGACCTCGCTCTCCACGGCTGACTCTGTGCTGGTTAGATGACGACTTCACAGCTCTGGAGAACACAGCGTCCTGAAGATGTTTCCGACAAATGGCTCCAGTCATCAAAAAGTAACTGAAGTCCATAGCCATGTGCATGTGATCACTCTTTTGAACAATACCACCTTAAGTGGTTCTGAAATAAAAATCAGGTAGTGATCATCTATCAATCACCAGGCAGGAGTTTTCAATCTGAGGCAAAGAGACTTTGGGATATCTGAAATCAGATGCAAAAAAAAAAAAAAAAAAAAAAAGAAAAATCAAAGACAGGTGTGCACATTAATCATTAATTTTACTTTACAATGCAGGTGTACATATTAATCATTAATTTTACTTTACAAGGCAGCCGTTACAATTTGTCCACCCAGTATCAATGTATTTTTCTTCCTCAGGCACAGAAGCCTTATTTTTATTGCAGATAACAAGTCCTGCTACAAATCCAAATTACTTAGCCTCCATTGCAGAGAGAGGTGACTATGACCAACCTTTAGCAACTGAGAGGGACAAACAATTGGCACACTCCTCTTTGCTCTTTGACCTTTATCCTTCTTTCTGGAATGGAGGCATGATGGCTGGACTCCAGCCGTCATCTTGGTCTATGAGGTAGCCTTGCAGTTGGAAGTTACTCAGTGATGATGGTGAAACAGATATTGAGAAGGAGCCTGGGACTGCCTTCTTTGGACTTGTTTATGTGAGATATAAATACTCCCTATCCTCTTCTGGCTGCTATCAAGTCATTTCTGTTTTGTGCAGGTGAACCTGACCCTAGCTGATTCACTTCATACTACTCAAGTGCAAGAAATGTCACATTGTTTTTATAAATGAAGAAAAAATGAATTTCAAGTCTCATTAAGCCAATGCAACAAATTCAATCTCAACCCCGTCCAGGGATTTCCTATGTGTGTACTGCTGGCCTTGTACTCTGTCCATGTCCAGGGATTTCCTATGTGTGTATTGCTGGCCTTGTACTATGTCCCGTAATTGTATCAGTCAGCTTTCTGAGACCATAATAAAATGCCTGAGACAGTCAACTTGTACGAGAAGAAGTTGATTTGGGCTCACAGTTTGGGAGGGTCCGGTTCCTGGTGGTTGGCTCCATTGCTTTGTTCCTGTGGTGCGGCAGCACATTAAGGCAGAAATGTGTGGAGAAGCAAAACTGCTTGCATCATAAGCCGGAAAGCAAAAAGGGCCAGACATGATATTGCCCACCACCACCATTGGGGACACAATCTCAGTGACCCAAGGGCCTCTACCAGGTCCCAGCTGGTTGGTCCACAGCACCTTCCGGGGCCTTCAACACAGGCCTTTGGGGACGCCAAGACCACACCACCTCAGTGGGGGCCTCTGACATCTGGCTCTTGGTGGCTGTGAATGTGGCTGTTCAGAGGGAGACGGGAGGTTCCAGAGCTCCCAGGCCTCGGGTGCACAGGGAGCCAGGTCCCTCCCCACGGGGGTCCTCAGGGGTCCAGGGCTGACCTCTGCCAACCTCAGGCTCTGCAGCCTCACACCCCTTCCTGGGCACCCCCAGCCCCCACCTCATGCCTCCACACCTGCCAGCCCCACGCTCTAGGGACCAGGAGGGGGTGGGGGTGTGGGGGATGGGGATGGGGGTGGGGGTGTGGGGGATGGGAGGTGGGGGTGGGGATGGGGTGGGGGGTGGGGGTGGGGATGGGAGGTGGGTGTGGGGGATGGGGTGGGGTGGTGGGGGTGTGGGGGATGGGAGTGGGGGTGGGGATGGGAGGTGGGGGTGGGGGTGTGGGGGATGAGAGGTGGGGGTGGGGATGGGGGTGGGGGTGGGGGGTGGGGGTGGGGATGGGTGTGGGGGATGGGAGGTGGGGGTGGGGGTGTGGGTGTGGGGATGGGAGGTGGGGGTGGGGATGGGGGTGGGGGTGTGGGTGTGGGGGATGGGGGTGGGGGGTGGGTGTGGGGATGGGAGGTGGGTGTGGGGGATGGGGGTGGGGGGTGGAGATGGGGGTGGGTGTGGGTGTGTGGGGGATGGGAGGTGGGGGGTGGGTGTGGGGTGTGGGGGATGAGAGGTGGGGGTGGGGATGGGGGTGGGGGTGTGGGTGTGGGGATGGGAGGTGGGTGTGGGGGATGGGGGTGGGGGGTGGGGGGTGGGGATGGGGGTGGGTGTGGGGGATGGGAGGTGGGGTGGGGATGGGGTGGGGGATGGGGGTGTGGGTGTGGGGATGAGAGGTGGGGGTGGGGGTAGGGGTGGGGGTGGGGATGGGAGGTGGGTGTGGGGGATGGGAGGTGGGGGTGGGGGTGTGGGGGATGAGAGGTGGGGGTGGGGATGGGGGTGGAGGTGTGGGTGTGGGGATGGGAGGTGGGGTGGGGATGGGGTGGGGGATGGGTGTGGGGATGGAGGTAGGGGTGGGGGTGGGGATGGGGTGGGGGTGGGCACACCCCTCTCCTTCCTTTATCTCTGGGTCTCTTCCTGCAGGAGTGAGGGCCCCTTTCCTGTATGAAGGGTGAACAACCCTAGTGACTCCATGGGGCTGTTACCCTCAGGAGCCAGGAGCTGCTGCGGGGCACACCAGGATGCTCCGGTCTACACTGCTTTCCTTTGTCTCCCATTTTAGGATCAAAATTCTTCTATTGAAAACCCTCTGGGTTTTCTGCTTTGTCTTTCAGATTTTCTTTGTCTTTCTCGATTTCCTAAGCTTATCCCTTGTGTCTGTGTCCTGTGGAGTCAAGGGCAGGTGGAGTCCCACTCTGAAGTGAAAGACCAAGGGAATTCTGAAAGAGGCTTCAGAACTCAGGCCGTCTTCCTGGGCTTCTGAGTTCACAAAAGTCTTTGGGAATCTGGGGAAAGTGTGGGGAGAAAGGCACACTCACACACTGCTGGTGGACTGCAAATGGGTGCAACCACTCTGGAAAGCAGTGTGGAGATTCCTCAGAAAATCTAGAATGGAACCACCATTTGACCCAGCTCTCCCACCCCTAGGTTTATTCCCCCAGGACTTAGAATCAGTACACTACAGGGACACAGCCACATCAATGTTTATAGCAGCTCAATTCATAATAGCTGAACTCTGGAACCAACCTAGGTGCCCCTCAATAGATGAATAGATAAAGAAAATGTGGTACATATACACAATGCCATATTACTCAGCCTTAAAGAAGAATGAAATTATGGCATTTGCCAGTAAATAGATGGAGCTGGAGAATATTGTGCTAAGTGAGATAAACCAATCCTCCAAAACCAAAGGATAAATGTTTTCTCTGATATGCAAATACTAATTCACAATAAGCAGGGGGAGAACAGAGGTACTTTGGATATGATAGAAGGGACTGAAGGGAGGGGAGGAGGTGTGGGGGTAGGAAGGATAGTGGAATGAATCAGACTTTATCACCCTCTGATTCTACGCCACGTACAACCAGAAGAATGAGAAGTTATTCTCCATTTATGTATGATGTGTCAATGTGCATTCTACTGTCACGTAGAACTAATTAGAACAAAATTCTAAAAAGGTATTTTAAAAAAGATGGATATTTTAAAGCACCAGCCACGAGATGCCGCAGTCTCAGTTTCTTATCCTGGTCATGCAACAGTTTGCTGTGAAGAAAACCCCGCCTCTGTTTCCCCATCTGCAGAAAGGGAGACCTTGTTAGCAGGGACGATCTAAGGCACGTCCTTGCTTGGGGGTGGGGTGGGGACAGAGCCATCCAGAAGCAGGCTTTGGTGTTGGGGATGTTGAAATCGTGCCTGAGCCCGGGTTCCTGGGTCACGTTCCCACAGCCCTCCCCTCTGGATCTTTCCGTCTGGCTCTGGGGCCTGCCCAGGGAGCGGGTTATGGAGTTCAGGGCTGTTTGGGTTCTTGGCGCCTAATGACAGTTTTCCACCAGCCGCTGTTGTTGAGCGCGGTCTGGCCGGGGGCGTTCACCGGCTGATGAATGTGCTCACCTGGCTCCTTCAGCTGCCCGGAGATGTGGGGCCAAGTTCACCGCCGGAGACTGCGAGCCCTGCTTCCAGACTCTTCTCCAAGTGCGGCCTGGGTCCGTGGGAAGGTGTGGTCCTCTGATTTTTTCCCCAGGCTACTGTAGCTCCTTACGAAAAAAAAAGAAAGAAAGACGTTAACCCCAGGAATGAGGTCCCTAGGACAGTGCTGAGGGCCACAGGGCAAGGCAGGATGAGCCAGATGTCACCTAAACACCCTGGGTCTCTGCAGATGGAGCCTGGCTGGGTCCCTGCCTGCCTGGGTCAAACCCAGCCTGGATGGGGCTGGATGGGCAGGGAAGTGCCCAGGGTGGTCATGGGGGTCCCCTCCTCCTGACCAGCACAGTCCTGCCTCCTGTGGCCATTTTGAGTCTTCGAACAGTGGCAGAGTGTTGGATGGGACCTACAGGAGCAGGTGCAGCTGAAGGCCACCTGGATGGTGGGGGGAGTGTGAAATGGATTCAGAGAGCCGGCTTCTCTGGACCCATGCCTACTGCGGCCTGGAACCCCACGGGGGATTCTGAGTCCAGCTCTGCCCCTTCCCCTGGCAGGACCTGAGGTCTGGCTCTCCTGAGATCATGGGGGGTGGGGCATGCTTCTCTTGGTGGAAATGGCTGGGGAGGGAGCTGAGGCCCGGGACTGTGAGTGGGAGGTCAGGGGACCTTGGGGATGCTGGGTTCACAGAGGGCGGGTGGTTGGGAGTCAGGCCGTGGCAGAAAGGTGAAGGGGAGCATGTCGGAGGCAGAGGCCAGACTGAAGAGGGCCCTTCTGCTGGAGCTGCCGTGATCCCTGAGTCTTGGCCTGGGGGGTCTCCCAGGAGGCCGGCGCTGGCCCAGTCCAGGCACAGAACAGGGTGCTCATCCCACCCTGCGAATGACTCCAGACCGTGGGTGACATGGCGGGTGGACCAGTGCCCAGCTCTGGAGCCCTTGATGGAATGAGCAAGGCACACATTCTCAGGCTCCACCAGAGGGGCTGCATCCAGGTCCCTTGCAGGTGACATGCCCCTCTGGGCACCGTCAACCAGGGCTGGGCCCCCAGGCACCCCGACCCGCTCACACTGGAGCTCTGAGCTGTAGCAGTGTAAACCCAGGATCTCCCCTTCCAGAAAGCAGGTCCTGTGAGGTTGCCTGGTTCTCATGCAAGGCCGCGGGGCCTGGGGTTTGGGCAGTGGAGTGGACTCCTGCAGACTCCCTGGGGGATGTGGAGCAGCCACCGTGAGGCCCGTCCTGCCTCTTGAAACCCAGCCGATGGAGGAGAGCTGGCCCCACTCCAGTCTCTAATTCTCCTTTCCTGGGGAAAGGCGGGGCCTCTACAGCCATGACCAACCAAGGCCCAGAGGTCAGCATGCAGCCCTGCCCGCCTGGGCCTCCAGTCCGGGAGCCTCTATCTGAGCCTCTCAGGGTTAGGGTAAGCCAGGGCAGAAGAAGCTGTGTGTCTGAGGGAGTGTGTGCACATGTGTGTGAGTCTGCCTGAATGTGTGCAGGTATGCACACACGTTTGTATGAGAGAACATGACTGCACGTGCAAGCGTGTATGGAGGCAGGTGCACGTGTGTGTATAAGCAGGTGTGAGCACTTGGGTGGTGTAGGAGTGTGGGATCGTATCAGTGTGTGAGTACGTGGCTGAGCGTGGGCGTGCACATGACCACACAGCGTCTGATCTGGTGAGTGTGCGTACGGGGTAGGAGCACGTGTGCGTGCATGAATGTGTGTTCACGTAGGTGCGTGAGTGGGTGCAGGTGTGTGGGGGGGGAGTGGCAATGTCTCTGTCTCCAGCACTTGCCCCCCACTCTTCTTTAGACCCCTGCACAGCTCCTGTGGTTCTGGAGAGCTGGTCAAGGTGGCCTGAGCCCCTGGGAGACCTGAGTCCCTGAGACCCCGCAGGGCAGCACAAGGTCTCAGCCGCTGTGGCAGAGGCGGCGAGACCAGAGCCTCCCCATGTGATCCCCGGGCCCTTCCTGAGACAGAAGCTTCCCACTGTTGTTTTATAAATTCCCTTCCTTCTTACATCAGCTAGAGTAAGGTGGGTGGTTTTCAAATATTGACTCTATTAAGTGACCGTGGTGAAGGTGTCCCTGAAGGTGGCCAGGAGCAAAGGGCAGGTTAGGTCCTAGTCCCTGTGGGGGATGGGCAGAGGCTCAGCTTGTTGCTCAGAGACAAGCTTCAAGGACAGCGGTCAGTAAGATTCCTCCCTAGGACTGGGGCTGGGGCTCAGGGGTAGCACACTTGTCTGGCATGTGTGAGGCACTGGGTTCGAGTTTCAGCATCACATATAAATAAATAAATAAATGCCCATCAACAACTTAAAAAAAAATCATAAAAAATAAAAAGATTTCTCCCTAGATGTATGTATGGGGCCAAGAACCAGGGAAAGGCTGGTGAGGACAGATAAATGGAACAGCGGCCCCCAGGGCATCCAAGAAGCACGTGACACTGTATACAGCCAAAGCAACCACGTTCGGAGCACTTCCTCTGTGCCAAGCCAGTGTCACTCCATCACTGAGCTCTCCAGCTCCTGCAAAGTAAGTGAAAAAAGCCATTTGTGTCCCTGGACTCCAGGTGACACCTTGAGCTCCAGGCCCCTCAGGTGCACA
Source organism: Spermophilus citellus (assembly GCF_964194105.1). NCBI lineage: Eukaryota > Metazoa > Chordata > Mammalia > Rodentia > Sciuridae > Spermophilus > Spermophilus citellus. The sequence continues at coordinate 2,364,049 of NC_138198.1, read as the reverse complement.
CTGTCTCGCTGTGACAGTCCGGGCCCTGGTAGAGCCAGGGGTCAGAGAGGGTGGCCCCTCTCCACAGGCTCCAAGTCTGGATCCCTGGGGGGAGAGACCCAGAAATCTGTACCCAACCACCACGCACAACAGAGGCTCCAGTGCGCACGGTTTATGTGGAGAGCCTGATCTCCACGTGGTGAACTATCTGTGGAGAGTTCTTGGTCCAGGTCTAACAGGGGGTTTATGTACGTGGTGGACGTCTGAGGTCTCACAGTGGAGCTTCTCTTTCTGTGTCTTCGCACCTGACTTCCCAGGGATACACCTGGCATATTAAGGAGCCTAAGCAGGCTGTCCTGCCGAGCAGCGAGGCCTTGCCTCCCCTCCCAATCCCAGAGGCCTGGAGAGGCCTCCCCAGCCAGGCCTGCAGCCCCTGAGCAGCAGTCTGGGCCCCCCCAGCCTTCCCCTAGAAGGAGTTCTCGCCCCACCCAGGCTGCCTGCATGGGGAAGTCCTGCCTGGGAGCTGCCCACCCTGGAACATGTAGTGTGTGGTCCAGCGTTCCCAGTGCCAACCTTGAATGGACACCCATGGTCCAGGGTCCCCCATGCTGAGCCCTGCACCCGCTGTGAGCCACCCTGTGACACCTGGACAAAGAGCCCTCTGCAGAGACGGCCCACGGTTGCACTGTTTGTTTAGTTTCCAGAGCCAAAGGATCAGAACACACAGGGTGAACAGGACATTCGAAACTTGAAGATGTGACATCCGGAACGGTGTCACCTCTTCCTATTGGCAGAGGTCCCTGAGCCTTTCTTCAAGCCTGTCTGTCTGGCCCAGGAAGGAAGCATTCCACAGACAGGTGATGAGATGGAGGTGGGGCCTCTACGGTGGAACTTCCGCTTCCCCTCTGCTACCTTCGGCTCCCACATGTCTGAGGGGCACACGTGTCAAAGGCTTGGTCCCCAGCACAGTGCTATTGGGAGACGGTGGAATGTGTAAGAGGCGGGCTTGGGTCTTCAGGCTGACGGGGCAGTGTCCTGGAGGGGACCGTGGGACCGCAGCCCGCTCGTTCCTCTCTCTTTTGCACCTGGCCAGGAGGAGAGAGCTCTCCCTCTGCCGTGATGAGCTGCCTCTCCGCGAGCCCAGCCTCCAAGCCTGTAGCCCAGGTGAGCCTCTCCAGGGATCCTGGGCTCGCGGTCCCAGAGCTGCGCTCAGCCTCTCGCTGGCATCCTCCTGGTTCACAATCGTGCTTGTGTTTGGGGACTCTTCTGCTGAGGTGATTGGAAAGGCCAGGCGTGGGGGTTGGGGGGGCACAAGCAAACAGTAACCTCCAGAAGCCCTTTGGATGCGACCTTGGGCTCCTTGAAGGGGCCCTGATCAGTTTTGACTGAGGACAGGGCGGGGGTGGATAGACCTTCTGTCCATGGCTGTCTGTCACAGCCGCTGGAATGGACTCCCTGTGGGATGTCCCTGTGTACTTGGTCTCTTTCGCAGATCAACCTCAGCGTTTGGCCTTGGCTTCTGCCCTGGACCTGCCCCTCTGCTCCTGAACCTTGTGGTCAGTAGGAACCTGCTGGGAGTGGCCCAGGCTGCAGAGTTGGGAGGGAGGTGCCGGAAAGACAGGGTAGGAAGTGCAGTGTCCCGGAGGCCAGGGATCCACGGCAGGGCCCTGGGGACCCGTGAGAAGGGGCTCCTGAGCTGGGCCTGTGGGTTGGGGGCATGGGTGGGGCACCTGGGAGAAGCAGAGGAAGGGCAGACCCAGTCTGCCTGGGAAGGACACAGCTTTGCAGACCCATCCGTGCCTCTCTGGGGTGACACATGCTGGGGGCGATCCCGGGACCTGACAGGCAATGGGATGGATGGATGGGCAGAGCTGCCTTCCACAGGCAAACAGAGAGTGTAGTGGGCACCCTTGAATCCAGACTTCTAGAACAACAAGGCACATTGGCGTTCTCAGAGGGGAGAGGGGACAGTCCTGAAGTTGTTCCAGACAATTCTCAAGTCCCCAAAAGTGTGTCCCCAACTCAAATCCATTAGCTCTGCAGGTTAAGGGCTCAGAGCCCAAAGATTCCCTAGCGAGCTTCCCGAGCCCCTTCCTCGGCACTTCTGCACAGCCAGTTATAAATCCAGGTTTCCCCCAAATCCCTCCCATTTGGTCACTTGCTGGAATGACCCGCAGAGCCCAGGAACTGAGCTTCAGTATAGAGACAGGACTCAGGAACTGCCCAGGAGAAGAGATGTGTCGTGCAAGTCCTGAGGAAAGAGGTGTGGGAGGTGTGGGGCTCCCCTGCCTTCTTGGGGCACCCCCCCATCTGACACGTGGATGTGTCACCACCCCAGAAGCTTCCTAAGGTTTCCACACAGGTGTCATTGTGACAGCACGATGGATGACGTCATTGGCCATGGTGACCAACTCAGTCACCAGCCCCTCTCTGGAGAGCAGGGTGCATCCTCAGCCCCCACCCTGAACTGTCTAGGGCTCTGGCCACAGTCACCTCAATGGCACACAAGAGACAGGAGATCCCTAGGGTTTCAGGATCTCTCTTTCCGAACCAAGGACAAATCTCAGCTCTGGATCCAAAAGCCACCAAGAGGTGAATGAAGAAGCGGATGGTGGTTTTCTGGTCTCATCCCAGCACCAAGCAGAGATCCCTTGTCACCAAGAGGGGGGAGCTTGGACCATCCTCAGAAGCAGTGTGGCCATGGCAGAGGCAGAGCTTGGCTGGGCATCCTTCCCAAGCCACCCATGCCACCAGGGGGTGGGGATTTCAGGAGATGGTGTCCAGTGGCTGCTGTCTGCCCGAGGGGCCTGGGGTGCAGGGCTGCCCTGTTCAGAGGGGCTTCGAGTTCTCCTGGCCCCTGGTCAACCTTGGCCTCCATCTGCCCAGGGCCTCCCATCTCTGGATGCTGGGTGAGACCCTCCAGCTCCTCTCAGATCCTGGGGTCCCTCAGACCTCTGGTCATGAAAGTGGGCATGATGGACCCTGGCTTCTAGTCCTGAATCTTCAGGGGCTTGAAAAGGAGCCGGTGGTGTGGGGTATGTGTATATGTGAGTGTAGTACATATATCCTCTGAGTGTGAGATATGTATATGAGTGTGTGTGTGTGTGTGGTGTGTGTGTGTACGGTGTACATAGTGTGGTGTGTGTTTGGTGTGTGTTCATGTGTGTGCACATGTGTGATGCGTGTATGCATGCGATGGAGTGTTTACGTACTGTGCTTTATGCATGTCTGTGTGGCACATGTGTGGTGTATAAATGTGTGTGGTGAGTGTGTGTAGTGTACATGGAGTGTTTGTGATATGTGTATGCATGATATATGTGGGTGGTCTAGGGTGTGTGTAGGTGTGTGGTGTGGGGGCTATATTTGTGGGGTTGGTGTATGTGGCTGGTGCCAACTTCTATGACGTGAACACTCCATCTGTGTGTGTTTGGTGTGTAAATGCTGCATCACACTTAGTGTTAGAAAGGGCCCTGCAGCAGTACCAGACCTTAGATTATATTACAGAGCTATCCTAACAAAAACGCGTGGTACTGGCATCAAAGCTGACATGACAGACCAGTGGAACAGAAGAGAGGACATGGAGACCAGTCTCCTACTAGACAAAGGCACCCTCAACACACATTGGAGAAAAGAGAGCCTTGTCAACAAACGGTGCTGAGAAAACTGGAAATCCGCACGTAGCAAAATGAAATAAACCCCTCTCTCTCACCCTGCACAAAACTCAAGTTCATGTGGATCAAGGACCTAGGCATTAAACCAGAGACCCTACGCCTACTAGAAGAAAAAGTAGACCCAAATCTCTTGGCTTGGGACCCAACTTCCTCAATAAGACTCCTAAAGTGCAAGAGGTAAGATAAAGAATCAATAAATGCGGTGGTATCAAACTAAAAAGCTACTTTGCATCAAAGGAAACTATCATTAGTACACCAGAATGGGAGAAAATCTTTGCCACCTGCACCTCAGAGCATTAATCTCCAGGATCTAGAAAGAACTCAAAAAGCTCAACAACAAAGAAAAAAAAAACCAATCAATAAATGGGCAAAGGAACTGATCACACATATCAAAGATGAAGAAATACAGTATATAAAAAATGTTCAACATCTCTAGCAATTAGAGAAATGCAAATTAAAACAACACTGAGATTCCATCTCACTGCAATCAGAATGGAAACAACTAAGAGTGCAACTAACAATAGGTGTTGGTAAAGATGTCGGGAAAGGCACACTCCTACTTTGCTGGTGGGACTGCAGATTGGTGCAACCACTCTGGAGAGCAGTATGGAGATTCCTCAGAAAACTTGGAATGGAACCACCATTTCACCCAGTTATCTCTCTCCTAGGTTTATACTCAAGGGACTTAGAATCTGTGTACTACAGGGACATAGCCACATCAATGTTTACAGCAGCTCAGTCCTCAATAGCTAAGCTATGGAACCAACCTAGAGGCCCTTCATAGATGACTGGATAAAGAAAATGTGGTTATATACACAATGGCATATTACTCCGCCATGAGAAGAAGGAAATTATGGCATTTGCCAGTAAGTGGATGGAACTGAAGACTATCGCCATAAGTGAAATAAGCCAATCCCCAAAAACCAAAGGCCACGTGCTCTCTCTGATATACAGATGCTAACTCGCAATGCAGGGCGGGGTGGGGGTAGAAAATAGAAGTCCACTGGATCAGACAAAAGGGAATAAAAAGAAGGGAGTGGGGATGGGAATAGGAAAGACGGTAGAAAGAACTGAGCTTCACTTTCCTAGGTTCATATAGTTTCATGGGAACTTACGTATGTATGGTATGTCAAAATGCATTCTGCTATCATGTATAACTAAAAAAATTTTGAAATTAAAAATAAGAAAGTGATGTGTTGTTACCAGACCCGACCAATCTGAAAAGCACGGAGATCAGTCTACGGTGGTGAAATGGAAGAGAAGGGTGGAATTTGCTCCCTTCCATTTTAATACAGCTTAGCCTGATGGCAGGGTCCTGTGCTTTTAATTGTTAATGCTGTGCCTGGTCCCCACATTCATGAAATTTTGGCAATTGTCTCCGACGAGGGGGTACGAGTGGGTCCATGCTGCCCACACGGACTCCCACTGCGGTGTGACCGGTGCCCCCACTTCTTGGAGATGGTGGGAAGCTGGTCAGAGTTGGGTTTTATTGGAGTCCCTGGGAGGGAACACTCAGGGATCCATGGGCTCACGTGGAGATCAGGTATGGCTTTGAACTTCAAGGAACTAAATCATGGTCCTAATCCATAGGTGTCCTGGCTTTCCCAGGGACGGCCTGCAAGGGGTGGGAGCTTTCATGTTGCTCTGAGCCCATTGTAACATCTGTACACATCTGTACTCATGGGTGTGTACACGTGTGTGTGATCTGGGGTGAGGGCTTACTGACTTACACATGTAATAAAAAAAGGAAATATAGGTAAATCTAGGCATACCCCTGCACCAGAATGCACACTTGGGTAATAATATGTTAAAAAAAATAAAAAGAGTGAAATGATGACCTTAGAATTCAGCTCCAAGGGAGCAACTTGGGAGTGGGTTCCTAGGGGCAGTGAGAGGTACCCTTCTGGGTGCTGGGGGTGACGAATACATCTTCCTTATAAGGCTTCACTAGGCTACATGTTTGCTTTATGCAGCTTCCTGTCCTTGTGGTATATTTAACAGTAAATCTAAACACCCATTTATCTGTACATCCATAAGTCCTTCTTAGTACCTACGTGCACGTATGTGTCTGTGTCTGGACACACGTGCAGACGTTGTGAACATGTGCTTTCTCTTTCTGATCTGCGTTGGCAGAAGCTTTTGCAGCTGGGATCTGCCAAGAAAACCGGTTTGTCCAGGGGGTTCTCCACCTCTCAGGGTGGTGCTGGGCTTCATTCTTTGATGCCAGGCGGGTGCCACTGGGGTTAGAACCGGTCTCGGAAATTTAAGGTTTTTCTATTTTTATTTTTGCTGTGCTGGGGAAGAAACCCAGGTCTTCTCAAATGCGACCTAAGTGCTCTACCACTGAGTTACACCGCAGCCCCTGCTTCGAGAGTTAAAGGGAACAGGGTGATCTGGTGCAGGGCCAGAGCATCAGCCCTCCCACCGCTCAGAAAGGAGGTCAGCTCAGAGTTACCAGGTGCTTCCCTGTCTGCAAACTCACTAGGCCACAGCTGCAAAAGGGTTCTGACCAGAAAATCCCAGGGGATTTGTGGTCTCCCCCGGCCTGAATGTGGGCCTGAATTCCTGGGAGGTGCGGAGGAGCTGGCTTGGGGACAGTCTCCGCAGACCTGAAGAATTCTCTTAAGATGAGGCTGGACAGAAGGCATTGTAGCTGGTCCTCAGCACTTCTCAGGGCTCTCTGAGTTCATCACCCTTCCCAGGAGAAAAACAGGGCTGAGCCTGCCCTTTTCCTCTCCCAGGGAGGCCGCGCCAGGGCCAGCCAGCGGGCACATGCACATAAACGCACACATGCACACGCTCGAGCATGCACTCTGCAGCCTGTTTCTAGTTCAGGGCTTGGGGTGATACAGCTCCTTCCTGTAGGTGGGAACAGTTCTCAGAAGTACACTTTCACTTTCTAGCCTGGGAGTCACTGTGGACAGCTGAATGAAGGTCAAGGAATAGCATCAGATCTCTTAGGGTCCACGGGCTCCACCTAGAACATGGGCCAGAGGATAATGTCGGAAATCCAGCTGCCGACAGACCTGGCCTCAGCCAATGCTCTGGACGGCAGCATTTGGATTAGGAATCTACTTAAGCCACCTAAAAAACGTGAATGAGCCAAATATCCTTTAGAAGGAACTGTCGTCTGAATTGCTAACTTCTCAGGGTTCTTGTGGAGGTGAACAGAGAACTGTTTTGACTTTTTCAAGAGGTGAAATGAATTATAGCCTTGTTGTTTTAATAAGTCACAATATTTACAAGGTCCTTTCTTGGAATCTTTGGGCGGGGGGGGGGGGGGGGAAGGGTGCTGGGTTTATTTTGTCTGTAATTCTGAAGGTGACTAATTTTCTGCGACTTCTGAGGTTGTTTTTTTTCTTTCTTTCTTTCTTTTGAACTCGGGGTGGAAACTAGGGGTGCTCTATCATGGAGCCACATCCTTAGTCCTTTTTATTTATTTATTTATTTTATTTTGAGACAGGGTCTCACTCCATTGCTGAGGCTGATCTTGAACTTGTGATCCTCCTGCCTCAGTCTTCCAAGTTGCTGGGATTACAGGCCTGCACCACCAGGCCAGCTTGGTTTGGTTTTGAAAAGCAAGAGAGAGGATAAATCAAAAAACATAAAGGGGTGATACACTTTGCAGGTCATCTCGAAGCACGTTAGCTGGGGTCCCTTCCGACTTTTGGAACTTGAAATATTTTGCAAGGAAGAAAAGTGCAGACAGAAAATTCCTATGCATGGATTCAAAATAATTGTCACAGCGTAGAAAGAGGCTGCATGCTCCCCGACTTTTTATCCCTACAGATGCCATGGGGTTGAAATTCCCTTTCCCCCATTACACGGTTAGTCAATATTTGAAGGCCTATTTATGTAAATCTCAGGAACCATCAGAACTCCCTGCAACAGGAAACCTGACCCCCAACATGCATCGTTATAAACAGTCACTTGCCAAAATAACAAACCAACTTCCTGGAACAAGGCTTGCTCAAAACCAGGGAGCGACCTCAGCCTGACCTCTGCCTCGTGCGCAGGAAGGCCAACCTCCCAGATCAAACATTGTCCAAAACACCTTGCCACCCGCTCCCTGCTATCATGGCCCTGGGCCACGGCGTCAGTTATGTCAGAAGACGGTGGGGACAGTCCCCTGGCTCTTTCACCCTGTGCTGGTCTACACACTGGGTGTTCCGCCAGGTTGGCCTATTGAGTTTCCTCTTGCATCAGGACTTTGCCAAAGTAAACTAAGACGGACTTGAAAACAAAGCAAAATGTTTTATTTTTCTGTGCGGAGCTAAAGATACACAAGGGTGAGGGAACAGCTTTTTAAAAAGACAGGAGCCTTTTAGTGCTGGATCGTAGTAGCCGTCCTAGGGACAGGACTGATAAGACATCGAGGTTAGCCTGTCACTTGCTCTGTGGGACATAGGAGCCACATCTTGGTCACGTGTGGAGGCAGCCGAGCTGAGCTCTGGCCACCCCAGTGCTAGGATGTCATGTGGTGTTGAGCGTCAGCCTCTGGGGTCATTTCCAGCACGGCTTTACCATTTGGTTCTTTCTGACAAAAAGCCACTCCCCACGCTTATCTGTATCTGCATTTGAGTAGCAGACCAGATGCTGATCAAAAGAAAGAACACCCTGGGTCTCTATGGGGTCCGTTGGCAATGCTGCTCTAGATATGTCTGAGCAGAAGAGGCTCAGACATTCTTTTAGGAAATTCCATAATAAAAACCTTTTCCATCAGGCAAGTAATCCAACAGAAAGACCCACCATGGTGGAAAGCATGAACACGGTGACTATGAACCCACGACAAGCTGGTTTGGGTCCAGTACTGACCCCCTCAGCCCTCCCCAATGTGCCTTCAACTCCAAGTCTTTGCACCCTCCTTTCTGGGAAGAGGAGAACGCAAAGGATCTCAGTGGCTCAGCAGTCTCATTCCAGGGCACATTCCTCATATCTCAGCCTCCAATGCCAGGGGAAAGCATGAGGGTGGAGGATGGGTGCGCAGCCTCTGATGGATGTCGCAAATCGGTGTTTGTTCTACACTTAGAATGAACATCGTCACCATAGAAACTCCAGTAGAGAGAGACGTCCAAGAGTCTGGCCGACCCTGTCAAATGAATGTTTTGTTATGATGATTTGCAGCAATCCTATTAAATCATGTGGGGCTTTTCTTTCTCTCTCTCTCTCTTTGCTAGGGCAGCAGGAACTGTACGAAAATACATTTGTTATCCTCTCCTCGTGCATCCGACTAACCAGGTCCTCTGTGCAATTGCTCCCTTGCAACAGGTGTGTGTTTTAAGAGCCCAGCCCCCAGAACCTGGATGGGCGGGGGGAGGGGGCCAGCTGCTTCCTTTGGGGCTGGCTGCTTTTCATCTGTGGGTAGGTACCCCCCTAAAGAGACTGGGGTCGTGGAAACCCTATCCTTACCCAAAGAGCGCTGTCATGATTTTCCTTTTGCTGGAAGCTGTTGAGATCAGCCAGAGAGAATAAGAAGGAAAGGCTTTGGACCTCTTGCCCTGCTTTAAGTCTGCAATGCCCCCGGCCCCTGCCCCCATCCTGGGAACGGCTGGCATTCCAGGAATTTGTCAGCTGAGAGTCCAAGTGTTGAATGGGTTGGACCAAGAAATGTGTCCTTACCTCCACTGGCAGAGTTTGGGTTACAAAACACAGAATGGCAAACAGATCAGGCCTTTTTTGTGCTCAGCTTTGCAGAAGGGAGGACATCAGCTCAAGAATGTCAACAGGGAACATCGTCAGACAAATGTTCTCCCCAAGAAAAATATTGTGGGCCGTTTCTATTCTGGGAGAAACGTTTGGTGAACAAAAACCTACATTTGGTGCCACCCATGACTATATCGAAGTCAGAGGGGAAGGTTTTAATAGCAAAACAGCAGCATTTTGTAATCTTGTGACTGATTCAAAACCAGGATTCTTTAACAAGGTTTGGAACAATGGTCAGCCACTGTCACTGTGCACTCTGGGGACTTCCTAACAAGGGGCCATCCATGCCACCAGGACAGAGCTGAAATATGTATTTTTTCTTTTGCAAATATAAAAATGACTCAAACTTTGAGAAAGCCCAGAAAGCATGGGAAAGTAGTAAAATTAAAAAAAAATGTGTAATATATACATAAACTCCCAATCTGAAAATTAGGCTTCTAAAAATTGAGGGATGTTAACTTCTCTGGGGTGGGGGACACTTAGGGATCAGGAGGAGACTTTGGGAAATTAGGTTCCCATCTCAGTTAGGGACAACTAGGGACAGAAGGAGTGAGGGCAACTTTGCTGGACACTTTCTAAACAGCCTGGGGCTACCTCAGCTTTGCTTTATCAGTGGACCCTGGAAAAAGCCACAAGAAGCACTGGCCTGGGAAGGCACATCTGGTCCCTGGGGAGCTGGAATCTCAGGGCCTCTGACTCCCAAGAGGGCATCCTTCCCTTTGGATAACAAAAGCCTTGGGAATTACATGAGAAATCACACCTTGGCTTCGGATTTGTTTTAAATCAGAGACCCAGAATAGCTAAAGCAATCCTTAGCAAGAAGAATAAAGCAGATGGCATCATATACCAGGCCTTAAACTACACTACAGAGCAATAGTAACAAAAATAGCTTGATACTGGCACCAAAATACGCTGGTAGTCCAATGGTACAGAATAGAGGACACAGAGACAAACCCATATAAATACAGTTATCTTACATTAGACAAAGGCTCTGAGAACATACATTGGAGAAAAGATAGCCTCTTCAATAAATGGTGCTAAGAAAACTGGAAATCCATATGCAACAAAATGAAATTAAACCCCTATCACTTATTATGCACAAAACTCAACTTGAAATGGATCCAGGACCTAGGAATTAATCCAGAGACACTGCTTATAATAGAAGAAAAAGTAGGCTCAAATCTCCATCATGTCAGATTAGGCCTTGACTTCCTTACTAAGACTCCTATAGCACAAGAATTAAAATTGAGAATCAATAAAAGGTATGGATTCATACTAAAAAGCCTCTTCTCAGCAAAAGAAACAATCAGTGAAGTGAATAGAGAGCCTACATTTTGGGAGCAAATTTTTTACCACATGCACTTCAGATGAGCTAGGATATATAAAGAACTCAAATATATTAACACCAACAAAAAAACCCAATCAACAAATGAGCCAAGGAACTAAACAGACACTTCTCAGAAGAGGATATACAATCAATCAACAAATATATGAAAAAATGTTCAAAATCTCTAGCAATTAGAGAAATGCAAATCAAAACTACTTTAAGATACCATCTCACTCCAGTCAGAATGGCAGCTATTATGAAGACAAACAATAAGTATTGGTGAGGATGTGGGGAAAAGTCACACTCACACACTGCTGGTGGGACTGCAAATTGGTGCAGCCAATATGGAAGGCAGTATGGAGATTCCTTGGAAAACTTAGAATGGAACCACCATTTGACTCAGCTATTCCTCTCCTCGGTCTATACCCAAAGGACTTAAAACCAGCATACTACAGGGACACAGCCACATCAATGTTTATAGCAGCACAATTCACAGTAGCTAAACTGTGGAGCCAACCTACATGCCCTTCAGTGGATAAATGTATAAAAAAATGTGGCCTATATACACAATGGGATATTACTCAGCACTAAAAGAGAATAAAATCATGGCATTTGCAGGGAAATGGATGACATTGGAGAAGATAATGCTAAGTGAAGTTAGCCAATCCCCTAAAACCAAATGCCAAATGTTTTCTCTGATATGAGGATGCTGATCCATAATAGGGGTGGGGAGAAGCATGGGAGGAATAGACGAACTCTAGATAGGGCAAAGGGGAGGAAGAGAAAGGAGGGAGCATGGGGGTAGGAAAGACAGAGGAATGAGAAGGACATCATTACCTTAAGCACATGTGTGATGATAGGAACATTGTGACTCTATTTTATGTACAACCAGAGACATGAAAAACTGTGCTCTACAGGTGTAATATGAATTGTAATGCATCCTGCTGTCATATATAACGAGTTAGAATAAAAAATAAATAAATAAACTGAGAGAGAGCGAGAGCGAGAGCGAGAGCGAGAGCGAGAGCGAGAGAGAGAGAAGGCAGGAGACCTGGGAAGGGTCCCCCCATGCCATGAGCTCCTGTGGGTCCAGCTGGAGGGCCCTGTGGTTCAGGACACCAGACACAGGGCCCTTGGCGCCCAGCCAGCAGGGAGGAAGCTGCCCTGGGCTCCTGTCCCCCTCTCCCTGCCAGGGGCCCTCTCCCCCTGCCAGGGGTCCCCTTACCCAAGGGGAAGGAGTGTGACACCTGAGCTATGGATGAGGCAGGTGTAAACTCAGCTGCACACAAGAAGGTGCAAGAGGTGTCTTATAATCTCTCTCTCTCTCTCTCTCTCTCTCTCTCTCTCTCTCTCTCTCTCTGTCTCTTCTATACTGGGGCTCAAACTCAGGGCCTTGCATACACTGTGCTGTACCACTGAGCTACACCCTGGCCCCTTATTTCTATTTCATGAAAAACTAAATTGCAAGTCTGAATTAAGTCTCCATCAAACTGGAGGATTCCTCTCTGCACACACTTTCTAAGACTCTGGGTTTGGACAAAGTATTTGGAACCATAAGCCCACACTGGGCATCCTTGAGAGACCCCCCACACTGTACCCTCAGAGGGACTTAAAGCCCTCCAGCAGAGCTTCTATTTAGTCACAGGAAAGGTTTTTCTAGCTGGATTTCTGTGCGCAGGGACTCCTTTTCCGCAGATCTCGGAGACACAAGGTTGAGTAAAAGGTAGGAAGGGCCTAGGCATTTGGAAGACTTTCTATTGAGGGGAGATAGACTGTGACACAGCCAAGGGACAGCAGCTTCCTTGGGACCCCGTGGTGTGGGGAGGGAGTGCTTTGGAAGAACCCTCACCTGGTCTGCCTTCCCCAGCAGGAGAGAGTTCGTCCCCAGCCCCAGGATCTCCCCTCACTTTTTCTGAGAGGTCTTCTGGCATGGGCAGAATGTGCCAGAACCTTCTGTCACCTTCTACTGTCTTCTCTGTAACCCCAATTGTCCCCTGGGTAAGGGAGCCCAGAGAACTGGTTTGAAATGGAGGAGGGACAGGACTGCCACATCATTTGCAGGAGCCCTTTTGATGAACATTCAGCCAGTGGATTAATCCACCAGGAAGGTCAGAGTTCTCACGAGGAGCCAATCACCTTTCAGAAGTTCTACCTCTAGACATTGCTGCCTTGGGGACCAAGTCTTCAACACAATAGCTTTTGGGGGACATTCCAGATCCAAATCATAACAGAGTATCTGGGAGGGAAATATACAGTGAGGAAAAGTCAACCAACACCACAGATTAATAACCCCATCAGTTACACTGACATCTATTTCCATACGAACATACAATTTTAGCATAATTCATCTAATTTTCATTCCCCGTTTTAAAAAAAGAATGAATAGAGTGTGATATTGTCTGTGGAACCTGAAGCCAGACTCAGTCGAGTCACAGCTCTGTGGTCACCCTCTGTCGGACTTTAGCTTCCCCTGGGACCCCTGTGCCATCTGTATCAGGAAGCCGTCCCTCCTGTGATGAGGTGGGCTGCAGGCAGGTAGGTAATGACACCTGCTGCTTTGGACCCAGACTGCCTGCAACCGAACCTTGAAGTTGACTGTGGTGGAACGTTGAGGAAATCAACCTGCAAGGCCTGGCTCCCTCATCTCTAAAAGGCAGTGATGTGAGTGGCTAGTGCCAACCCAGGACTAATATGACTCTGTCCTAGAAGCAGTTTACTCCAGAGCTGACCCTCAGTATTGATGATTATTCAGAATGTCGCCTGATCATGGCCCCAGTCTCCCATGACTTGCTGGGAAGGTTGGCAGTGGTACTGAAGAAGAGTAGGTTTGGGGTCTTGGAATCCTTTGTTAATCTAATGAGTATATAAATTCTCCAACTAGAAAAAAAAAAGCAAGTAAATATGGTTTCTAAATTCATTTAAAAGATTCAAATTCTAATGAAGAATCTGTGGCTGAATGGATTCACGATTCACGATTCCTTCTTCTCCATGTCCAGATTTTAGGATGACTCTGCTCCTAGGGTCCCATCCCCTGGCACTCTGAATCGGGAACAAGTACTGCATGTGCTTTGATGCACTTGAGTCCAACTTCCTCTCTTGCTAACTTCATCTTTGTGACATGGGACACCCCTGCCTGACTTCTTCTGCTTTGCTTAAGTTCCTCATTTCTCTTTTGTTCTCCCTGGAAACATGGTTCACCGTGTGTAGAAGCAGTCTTCAATCCCTTTGTGGGGACTGAGAGTGACCATGTGGGGTATTAGACAAAATTCTCAACATTCCGCAGCATCTGTGGGCAGGGCAGGTGGAGCTGACAGTTGTTCCCTTTACCACGAGACTGGGCAGCTCGAAGCTGGGCTTGGCAAATCACGGAGCTATTTCTCCTGCCTTCCTGCTGCTGCTGACACCACTTGAGCTGCCCAGAAGCAGCCGCTGAGGATTCTGGCTGCTGCCTGGCTTTATCTCGTGTTTGATGGGGGATTTGTGCTGAGATCCCTTCAGAGACCAGGGCCTGCGGGCTGCATCCCTGCACTGGTTTGGGGGTTTGGGGGTCCTACCATTTGTCCCTGGATAAAGGACACACAGGTCGGATGAGATGTTCCCAGGGGTTGGCCTTTAGTCAAAGCAGGCTGAAGAGTCGGATGGACTATGGGTTTTTCTGGTCATAGAGCAGCTTTAGAATCCAATCATTCCTCATGTGTTAGTTGGGTTCTTCAGAGCGACAGAGAGGCAGATTAGAACGAATTGACCTGCATGATTTCGAAGGCTGAGATGTTCTGTGACCTGAAAAGCTGATGGTGTAATGCGGTTCAATTACAGAGTCTGAGAACCAGGGCAGCCAGGGTCATAAATCCCAGTCCAGGGCGGGAGAAGACTGATGCCCCAGCTCAAGCAGGCGGGAAGCAGAAAGGGTGAATTCCTCCTTCGTTTGCCTTTATGACCTATCCAGAGCCCCTAAGGATTGGATGATGTGCATCCACAGAGGAGAGAGAATTTTGCTTTAGTCAGTTCACCCTCTCCAATGCTAATCTCCACTGGAAACACTTTCACAGACACATCCAGAAATAATGTTAAGTCAAATATCTGGGCACCCCGTGATCCAGTCAAGTTGACACGTGCAATTACCATATCTCACTTAAAGTCTTCCTCCATATTCCAGGCCGTCTCTTTAATACTCTATGGTTTAAAAACATGTGATGACTCATCTTGGTCACAGAGTTAAGTATTAATTGAAAACAAATAGTTCAGTTAGGTATTCAAAGCCACAGAGGCTCCAGTCTGCTCTCCAGTGAGTCTGCTGTGCCTTTGGCTACTTCTCACTCCACTTTAGCTGCTTTTGCTCTGGGAGTGTGGGGTGGGCATTTAAGACTGTTGGCTTCCCTTGAAACGGTCTTAGGGAACCTGATAAGTGCTTTCTTCAGAAGTGTGGTTGTTCTTTTTCAGAATACAATGACTTCCTGAAAATCCTTGGGATGTGAAGCGGTGCCATGACTTCAAGGATCACCGATAATTCTATGCCAATGGAAAGTCCTCCAGAGTCTCCCCCTCCCCATCATACCTGCTCCATGGATCACACAAGTTCACTGTCCACACACAGAAGGGGTGACACAAGGAATTGTTGGAACAACTCTCATATTCTTTTTGCACATTTTCCTGGTATAGTAATATTAACCCTGTGTAGACTGCAAATGCTTCCTTTTCCTAAGCTGGTTCACCATGCAGGAACCCACTTTGACTTAGCACGTGATGTGGCTATGATGTTGCCTCTTCCAGTAGCCAATGGAGGGTCATTGCATTTGGAAAGTGTCCTGTGGAGTGACAGCCCTTTTCTTCCCTTGGGGCCCTGTACATGACCCAGGTATGGTCAAGAAGACGCAGACAACGAGATGTGAGGACATGCAACACAGCCAGGCCAGCTAGTGTAGAGGGACGTGGCTCTGAGCGAGGTCTGCAGATAACTCCCTGTAAATACAGGTGAGTGTTTCCCAACAGATGAGTGAAGTCAAGTTTGGGTCTTCAGCTAGGAGGTGCGAGGCACAGAGTCAAAGAGATTCCACAGAGAATTCAACAGTGGAAGCAGCCACCCCCTGCCCAGTGGACAGCTCATCCCACTTTGCTGGGGCCTGCTGCTCCCTTTTCTGTAAGCAAAGTGGGTGAACCATGTCCTCTGACAGAACACATTATAGAAAGAGTGTCGCTTCAATTGCCTGCAGCATTTTGTTACGAACATTTTCAAACATGCTACAAAATTGAAGTAATTTTGCAGGGAGCTCCCAATTCCCCACATCCTAAATCTCCTTGTTATTCGTGCACGGCCAATTCCCCACATCCTAAATCTCCTTGTTATTCGTGCACGGCCAATGCTCTCTGACCTTGGGTGGTTTGACTTAGCATCTTTCAGTTCAACGGGAGAACAAAAGTGACACCTACCCAGTTGAAACCAGGCTGCGAATTTTGAATTCGCATCTTATCCCTGGATAGAAATGCATGCTACAGTGTCTCTCACCAGGCTGGGCAGTGGCAGTGAACGGATGTCTCAGTCAGCCACAAGGTCCTGAGGGATCACAGCAGGTGAGGAGGGCCTGACCGCATTCCACGGTGGGAGGTGGTTTAGCCAGGGTGGATTTGGGGGATAAAAAACAGATGTCAGAGGGACCATCCAGGAGGGGACCCAAAGGACAAAAATCATAAAATGAAAATCAGGCTGGTGATCCAGTGAGGTTTCAGTTTGGAGGGCATGAGCCAAGAACAGGGGTCTGGTGTGAGAAAGAATGAAGGAAATAGGGTCTGTGACCCTGGCCTGAGACCCAAATTAAAGGGAGGACTGGGAAAGATCTGGATCCTCCGGACAAGCCATGCAGAACGCCTGGGCTCCTGAAGCTTGTGGGCAAGCACTGCACCAGACACCCGTGTCCAGGAGTGGCTGCAGTGTCCTGGCCTCTTAGCGGGGAACATGGATTTGTGGTGGCATCGCATCCTCTGAGCAGAACGCAAAGACCACTCTGCATTTGGGTCTCTAGGGTGAAAGATCTGCTCGTTAAGTGGGAACCAACACTATACCAAAGAAGGTTTCCGTAATTATAAGTCTGAGAGCTTCTCGGGTAAACAGAACGAGTTTCTTTACTATGGAATTTCTTAGATGCTTGAATCAACATTGTGTGGGTGCCTTTGCAAGAGGTGACCAGGAAGAGGGAGAGATGAGCTCCAACTGGTTGGTGCAGAGGACAGCTGTTCTGGAGGGAGACTGGAACTCCTTAATGAAAAATGGTCCTGGGATTATTTGTGTATTTCAATCCCATGTTACCCTGTAACATTCCAAATTCACCTCTACAATTTCTTGTACACAGGTTTGTTTTTTTTAAAGAGAGAGAGAGAGAGACAGAGAGAGAGAGAGAGAGAGAGAATTTTTATTTATTTTTTTAAGCTTTCAGTGGACACAACATCTTAGTTTGTATGTGGTGCTGAGGATCGAACCCAGGTCACACGCATGCGAAGCAAGCGCACTACCGCTTGAGCCACATCCCTGGCCCTGTACACAGGTTTAAGTAGATAAATATTTGTTGCCTAAATGAATGCTTCCAGGATCAAAAAAAAAAAAATTGAAACATGGCTAGCTACTATTAAAGTAGTGTACCTGGGCTTGGTGGCCCACACTTGTAATTCCAGCTACTCAGGAGGTTGAGGCAGGAGGATCACAAGTTCAAAGGCTCAGCAACTTAGGGAAACCCTGTCTTAAAAATCAAACAAACAAACAAACAAAAGGATGGGAATGTAGGATGGGAACACCTCTGAGTTCCATCTGCAGCGTCACACACACACACAAAAATAGCATGAATATTTTCTATTATTCCCTTGGTGATGCAAAGTTGATACAATTTCTTTAAAACAAACAAATCAGACCTAATATTCCTGGGGGCAGGGGCAAGGATAGGAAGAGATCGTGAGGATCAGTCATCTTATTTTGGGCTCTAGGTATCTAGAAGAACATTAAAGTAGTGTCGTATATACAGTTGTAGATGGACACAATACCTTTATTTATTTATTTTTTAATTATTTGTTTATGGTGCCGAGGATCGAACCTAGTGCCTCATGCGTGCCAGGCGATCGCTGTGTCACTGAGCCTAGCCCTAGCCCCTCAAGTAGTTTCTTTGAGGGATGATCCCAGGAAGCTGGGTTGTGAAGACAGGCGTTAAGTTGCGTGTTTTTTAGCAATTTGAGCACCTAGGTAACTGGAGCCTAATCCCACTGGGGAGCTCTGGGAACCAGCATAGGAATTCCCCCACCACAGGGGCAGCTGGGTGTTCACACACCGGCCCCACCCATCTAGGGCTGAGGGCGGGTCCTGCCTGCAGGGTTGTTGATTTCCTGCCACTTGGCCACCTGCTGCACATGTGGGTGAAGTGGGCTCCAGATCTGTGTGGTGCAGGACGTGAGGGAGCTGATCAGGGTGCTCAGGAGTCTTATAAATCCAGACAAGACATTGCTTATTGATTGATCGATTGATCGATTGATCGATTCATTCATTCATTCATTCATTCATTCAGGTCTTGCTGTGTTGTTCAGGCTGGCAAAATCCTGGACTCAAGTGGTCTTTCTGCCTCAGCCTACCAAGTACACATTGCACGTGTGAAATGCTTCTGTTGCTCTAGATTTATAGCGTAAAATTTGGGAGACATAATCTCTTGAGAAAGTGCTCTGCCTCTCAGTTTCCTTTCTTCTCTGTTCTCCTCTTCAAAGGAGCAGTGAGGTGCAGGGGGGCCTTCAAAGGAGAAAGGAAATAGCATCAGGTCTGATAGTTTTAAGACCCCACCTGGCCTCTCATTCTTGTGTGGCCTGTGTCCAGACACGCACCTGCTAGAGTGTTACAGGGCACTTTCAGCTTCCTCAGTATGTGCCTACACCCCCCTGGGGTCCTTGATTCAAACTCCTTGCTGCTAGTTCCAAGGCTCTGGTGTTTTTGAATGTTGCTGATGGACTTACCTCTGGTGTCTATGTCCCACCATCTCCCTCACCTCTCCTGTCACCTCTCTAGAGCCCTTGGGGACTTCTGAATCCTTTTAGGACTCACACAAGCCATGAGAAGGCAGGTCACCATTCTGGCTAATTAATCTACCTATCTTAATCCAGCAGTATGGGGCACTTCCTTTCTGCCCTGGCACTAGGCTGAAGGAGCACCACCCTGGGACTCCAAATAGAGAATGAGGAGATGTTTTCTTTGTTTTGAGGTTTCTCATTCAATGCCTGCTGTGCCTGATGGCATCCCTGTCTATGCACCTCAGGGAAGAATAGCTGGGCATGTGACTTTTTGCTACATTTCTACCCCCCACCCCCATCATCACTTTAAGGAAATCTGAAAGGGTAGATCTTTACTTTGTATCATATCCTTCCCTTTACAGCCCTAGCTCATGCTAAGCTTAAATTTTGCACTGTCCAGACCTGGCTATTAATGGAAACTTAAAAAGGAAAAATTGGAAATCTTTCCTTTACAAAAGGAATGTTTGCTGCAGATTTGAAAATGCTGTTCTAGATGCTGGAGTGTAATATTGAATCTTTCTTCCTATTCACATGGTAGCAAACTTAAGTATCCCGGAAGCAAATAAATGTTTCTGCCATTGTAAGGGGGAAATCAGCACTAACAAATATAAAAGAGAGGAAAAAAACCATAAATATTGTCCCTATTTTGCTAGAGCCTATATTTTTTTTAAAAAAAGCAATTTTATGTTCAGGAAAAAATTCAATCAATCTTGTCTATTCTCTCTGTCATTCCCTCCATCCATCCCTTGAATGTTCCATAAATTCAATTTTTCAAGTAGCATGTATCAGTCACAATGCTATCCTCTTTAAGAAAGAGGAAACCAGCTCAGACTGGTTTCAACAGGGTCTGCTAGCTTCAGCAACATGGATTAAGCAGCCCAATAGATTGGCCCAGGACACAGGGTCTCTCCATCCCCTGCCATCCTCACGGGGCATCCTTCTGGGGCTCTTGCCATTCCAGGCACTATATATCCAGATGCAGAAATTCCAGAGGAAGGAAGGAGTCTTCCCTTGCTGCATCTCCCTCCGAACAGGAAGACCTCTGCTGCAGACATGGGTGCATCCCAGTTACCACCTTTCAAGATGGCGGCCTTCGTCTTCCAGATGTCAGGAGTGCTGGTAGACAGTGGCTTACTGCAGAATCTCTCCAGAATCTGCTGTCACCTGAAAAAGCCATTGTGCTGAAGGGCATGCTTGGATATGGGACATCCCATAGCCTGCCTCCTACGGAGGTCAGGTGGCTCAGTCCCCTTACCTCAATTTAGCACAGTTCTGCAGGGTCCTCCCAGTCCCTATGTGACAGTTGTTTCTGTAGAAATTGAACAGAGTTTATCTTCCTACCCTTTGCCACCTGCTTTTTTATTCCCTTATATAGGGGGCTCTCTGGCTTACTCCTCAGTTGCTCTCCAGAATACAAAACCCTGCTCCTGACTCTTTGCCTAAAGAACACTCTAAAAAAAAGTTCCTCTGAGGGGTGGTTCTAACCTGCATGTTTTAAATGGTATATTGGGTATAGAACAGCCGCTGTCATCTGATGTGAAGACTCACTGGTCATAAGGTAACGGGGCACAGTTAGCTTGTGCGAATCTGTTGAAATTTCTCCCAGTGGCAGAGTAAATGGAAAATAAGCAGGTAAATACATGCCCCTCTCGTGATCTCTTCCCTCCTCTCTTGTGGACACCAGACTAATAACCAGTGTTAAGTCACAATATAATGTGTCTGGGGAAGCCCTGGGTTGCAAAAGGAGGGAATTAACTGTGAGCTGAAGGAACTGGTGGTTCTGGGAAAACGGAAGTGCATGTGTGTGGATTCTAGGGGTGTCAACTCAAAGAAGTCAATCTAAACATTTTACAGAGCCTCACACTGTCTACACATTGGTAGCATTACGTTCATAATAAGCAAAAAGTGCAGAGTATGTTGGAGATCTTACAAGTCATGCATGATCCAAAGGATGATATAAACTCAATGAAGACCCAGAGTTTTATAAGATCTGGCATCGAGAAATCTCCTTAAAGCTTGTACATTACTGATCTGTGATCTTCTCAAAACTAAGAAGAAAGCACAAAGTTTGGAAGTCCTCTGTAGCTTTTGGTAGCAGCATATGCTATGTCTAGGAACGATTTTCTGACCCAGATATGATTTTCTGACTCTTTGTGAGGGACAAAAAAGAGTAAAGTTGAATAAGAAGAACTATTGCTATAGAATTATTACCCTCTGTCCAGGATCTAGCACCCTGAGAAAGGGCCCCAGCATATGCTACTGTTCCTCTGTAGGATGTCTCTCAGAAATTCCAGAGGAAGGAAGGAGTCTTCCCTTGCTGCACTCTCCTCCAAACAGTAATACTTCTGCTGCAGACATGGGTGCATCCCAGTTACCACCTTTCAAGATGGCGGCCTTCGTTGGAATCTCAGAAAAAGTGATGTCAACATGAAGCCAAGTGACGATACCAGAGCTGCCATAGTAGGTGGTAGAAGGGGTTGATGGGCTCAGAGAAATGGCCATGATAGGGACAAGCCATCATCTGACAATGTTTCATGGAAGAGTCTGGAAGGAGTACCTTTTTCAAAAGCAGTCAGAACTGCCTGGGGGGAAGGGCATCATGGAGGAGGCTCAGGAGAGGAGATGCTACCATGGAACTGAGCTCCCTAAAGTCATGGAAATGACAAGATAAAAAGAAATCATGGAGACCAGGCCATGTGGTGCTTAC
Organism: Spermophilus citellus; assembly: GCF_964194105.1. NCBI lineage: Eukaryota > Metazoa > Chordata > Mammalia > Rodentia > Sciuridae > Spermophilus > Spermophilus citellus. The sequence goes on along the minus strand of NC_138198.1, from coordinate 2,342,631 downwards.
TGCAAAAAGCAAGGTGGGTGCAGTGGTCATAACAAACGATGAGGGTGGAAGGCAGCCTGTGGGGGCCCTCATCTTCAGAGAAACACGGTCTTCCTGGGAACAAGAGAGAGGGGCAGCCAAGAAGCAGATTGCTTCATTCATGAATTCAAAAGAAACCAAGGGTCATGAGAACATGACTGAGGGTAGCTGCCCAATACAAGTTATAATCCCTTGCACAGAATTTGGATCTAAATGACCCCTTAGCCCCAAATCCATGCCCAGGGACCCACAAAACCTCACGTATTTAGAATAATCACCCCCCTAGTTCGGGGATGACCAACCTAGAACCTGCTCACCAGCTCCAGCCCATGCCTGATTCTGTGTGTCCTGAGCACCTAGTCACATCGTGGGCTGCCTCGGCGCTCTCCCCATAGAGCTGGACTGGACAGCCCACACCGCCAGCAGGAGTTACTACTGGACCTTGACAGAACACACCGCTGACCCTTGTCCTCCTTCTTTCTCCAAGGGATCTGTGGCAATTCACTCAGTTGACACTACTCAGGGGAAAAGGGAATATACGTGGACATATCAGGCACTGCTGGACACAGCGTCAGATTTGACGCCGATAACCAAAACCCGAATCATCTTCCTGCCCCTTCTATTAGAGGTGAGGCATATGGCCACATGGAATTCTGGCTGGCACCCTTCTCACGGGGCCCCCTGGGGCTGCAGATCCATTTGCTAAACATTTGATGGGTCCTGAAGATATAACGGAGCCATGTAGTTGGCAGAATCCTCACAGTAGGTCTCTGTCTGGTAGAAACCGCTGCTGCCAGTCACCCCTATTTCAGCCAAGATAGCAAATATCATAATCCTGGGGAGAATGGCAGACTAATGTCACCTCTAGAGACCAAAAGGATGCGTAGTAATGATTACCGTCGTGTTTCTATTTAATTCACTAACTGTTCCCTACAAAAATAAGATGGTTCCTCACAGATGACAGAGGAATACCCCAAATATCCCCCAATAGTATCATCAGTTAAAACTATGCTAGATGTAGTTATTTTCCATGAACAAAAGAGCTGCAGTACAAGATATGCAGCCAATGTTCTGGTGAAGGCTTTCTTTTTCCATTCCTAGGAAGGAAGAAGGCCAGGAGCTATTCCCATTAACGTGGGATGGAGAGCAGCGCATGAATGAGTGGTAGGCTAGCAGACTGCTCCTGAGGACATCTGGGGAGAAGACAGATGGATGAATCAGTAGGGTGGGCATGGAGCGTGCAAAATCTCTTTCTCACCTGCCAATACCCACTGCAGAGCGTGCCCGGCGGCAACCATCAGGGTAGCAGCACGATCCTGTTAGCGTCACCTAGCTTCTAATATCGGCCACCCTGGGTTAGTGCCCTGCACGTATGAAGGGGGTGGAACTGACACATGGGACTAATGGAGCTGGCCTCTGCCTTAGTCCTCACCAAAGAGGACACTGTCCAAACAGCAAGCTGGTGCTAGAACACAGCACGCCCCTCAAGTAAATCACACAACCACTTGGTGTCAGGTTGAGTGCGTTTGACCCCTTTCCTTCACGGAAAGAGACTGTTCTTGACAAAATTGGATTTATATTCTTGTGAAGGGCTTGACTTTGCTGCCTATAACACCTTTCCCTGCATGAAGGTATGTTGGCTTAATGCCACACAACATTCTCTCAGACAAAGGAAACCACTCCACAGTGAATGGTGGGGAACCAAGGGCATAGGATCCCATCACCCAGGAGATGTGGCTAAGTCAGAACAGCTAAAGAGATTTGAGAAGGCCCAGAGAGTGCCACTTTGGAGATGGCTCTCAGCAGGAATGGACTCTTCCTCCAGACTGTGCTGCATGCCCTGAGTCAATGATCATCTCATGATGCTGGATCCCCATGAGGTAGGACACAAGTCTGGGGACCAAGAGGCAAAAATTGATGTAAATCTGCTTACCACCCCTCTCTGGACCCACCAGTGGAATGATTTGCATTTCCTTTCCTAGCATCTTTGGGTTCTGTGGATCTAGAGATATTAGTCCTACAGGGAAAATGTCTCCACCAGGGGTCATGCAGAAGAAGAGTCCCAAGAATCTTAAGCTTTGCTAGCTGTCTGGCCAAGGTGAATTTTTCCTGCCAATGGACCAGGAGGGAAGTAACAGAGTCAAATAACCTGGCAGGGGGTGATTGGCCCTGACTGCCAAAGGGAGTAGAATAACACCCATGATAGGAGCAGACAGGACCATGTTGGCATCCACATGGAACTTCCTACCTAGTTTTGATGGTAAACAGACAATGCATTGGGTGAGCACAAGTTCAGAACTCGTGGGATGCCACATGAGTCGGGTCACCTAGACTAGCAGACACAAGCAAAAAGGGTAAAGGAGTCAGGGTGGACAGTGGAGTAGGAGATGAAAAGTGTCAGTTGGGGCCTGGAGACAAGGTGTAGGGGCTGAAGCTGTGGTATTCCTTATCCTTTGGCTTCTTCCCTAGGAGGAGATTGTCCTAGACGGAGAGAACTTAACCACACAGCAAGTGAGGCTGAGCAGAGCAGAGACACACTGCAGAGCCCCGTGGCACCCAGAGCACCTCAGCACTGAGTTACTTCTTCCCCAAGCTACTGATGGTCCTAGCTGTGGATGGCTTGGAGCTGAGCATCTCCTAAGGATGGTGTCTCTTAATCCAGGTGGTGTCTTCAACCCAGAGACCCCTCACACTCATGCTTCCTCCTATCCACCAAGTGAATCCATGCATAAAACAAGACCTGGCCATAGCCATGTTCAAAGACACAGGGGGGACATGCTCACTCCTGCTTTCCATTTGTGATGGCCCGCAAAGGGTCACCACAGATCCACTGATGCTTTGGGGTTGGCCAAGGTCTTTGTAGAGATTACATCCCAGGTGAATTCTTCCCTCCACCCATTCCTACTTCCCTCACTTGTTTATGGTGGTTATTCCCAATCAATCAGCTGCTTGTGAACCTCTATTTCTGACCCCTTTTCCAGAGAACCCAGCTGAAGCCAAAAATCCCACCAGAAACATCCCCAATGAGAAGTCTCCCCCTCTCGTGGGATAGAATTGGATCATACGCCCATTCTCCAACAAGTGACCCACAAGAAGAGTAAGTTTTATTCTTGGATCAGACCAATTGTCTGGGGGATAGAACAGATGTTAGGAGGTGACCAAACTGACCAGGTGTTCAGGGAAGTGTTGGGGAGTCCGTGACTAGCACATCAATCTCTCCAGCAAAACTTCCTGCGCCATCATGGAACTGGGATGCACCACATCTGCCCTCCCTTGATCCTTTGTGGCATTGAGCAGCACAATGTGCTGCTTGCTACCGTGGAGACCGGCTCCCAGCACAGCTGAGCAGCTGCTCCAGTGGTCCAGAGGCTTGCGTCTGTAAGGGCTTTGTGCCTGCAAACCAAAACCTACGTGTGCACATTTCAATTCCTAAACACACAGCCACCCTCCGTCCAAATAAACCTCAAACATTTAATGCTTTCCTTTGAAAATGAAAAAGAAAAAAGAATTCAGGACTCCACCCTTCCTGCCCAGTGAGACCTTTAACATCACATGGGGATTTTAAGAGGACAAAGCTGGATGGATGTCTGTTGGTGTGTGACACAGCGAGTCCCACTGTGTGTAACCACCCTGGGACTCTCATGTAGAGGATGTCACGGGAGTTTTAGAAGGTGAGACAGTGCAGCCAAATGTGTGCCGTCGTGCTGGCTGACAGGATAAATGGGTTTCTTTGCTCAGGGTCCTCTGAGAGCATCTGATTTCACGTCTCAAAAATGCCTGTGGGAGACACTGCCTGCGTGACCTCAGGAAACCTCTGGTAGTGAACGCTGTGCTTCCCTCTTATTTGCAAGTGGATGCTGTGAGCTGTTCAGATGATACAGCAGAACCCAACCGGCCAATGTGCATGTCATGTGATTTGAAGATTCTAGTGTTATATAAACATGCACCAAGTGCTTCCTGCCACAGAACAAGTTTTCTGCATGGGGGGTTTGTTTCTCTTTCCAAGTAGGAATCAGAATTAAAAGGGTTTTTTTGGGTGTGTGTGTGTGTGTGTGTGTGTGAGTGAAATAGTGTGTCTTCTTGTGCTTGATGCAAGGAAAAGGAAGAAGGTCAGTGAGTCATAAGAGGTGTCAGGGCTTCTGTCAGGTGGGGTAGATCCGCCCCTGAAAACTGAGCCCGCCCAGGTCAGTATTCTGTTTTGCTCTGAATGCTTACCAGAGTCTCTATTTTAGGATTATCCTGTTTTCATTTCTTGGCAAACTGTTTCATTAGGAATATTCATGGTCATCGGTTAAAAGTACCTAAGAAGATCAACCACAGATTACTTGGAACATCTCAAAGATCTAGTGATAATACCTTCATCCCAAATGGTAAGCAATGCACTATTGACCATGCAGATTATTATCATCAGAGGCAATGAAAACTGAGTCCTCTTACAGGCAGGCTTTCGGAGGCTTAGCGTCTCCCGATGACCTTCTGATAGTTTGTGTTCCTTTTGGGGTTGTGAGTTTGCAGGCTTTAATGGCCCCGATGAGCCAGGAGCTAGAGGTGCCTCCAAAGGGTGCGATTTCATGAGGATTGTCCAGGAGGACAGAAAAATAGGCATCATGGTGGGTGTGCACAATCCAAATAAAGTCCAAAGCCCACGGGAATCAAAGAGGCTTGGAAGAAGAGGAATCCAGTTTCCAGTGAAGCTGTTCACTGACCTCTAACCAGTAGCGCCTAGGAGCACACAAGCCACGCGGCTGTACTAACATCTTGTGACCCGTGAAGGTGCCGTGTTGCTGAATACTTGAAGGTCCTTCTCAGCTCTCATGCCAGGACACTATTTTAAGAAAAGCCTAAACAGTCTTACTGCTTTGCTGTGAAGGGCACATGGCAAGATGTCCAGGTCCCACCCATGTGCATGCCAGGTCTCCAGCTTGGTTGGAACTAGTGTTGATCTAAACCTTCACCTAAGGGCTCCTTTGGAGTTAAACATTGAAAATGTTGCTTTTCCCCTCATGCTTAGGGAGTGTGTAGTGGCTGCTATGCAGGGGCGAGGCACATATTTAAGGTTACAGTGTGCTAAGATCTCCTAGAGCCAAGACTTACCAGCGATTAAAGCAATTAAGCTACAGAATGTCTCTCTCTCTGGGCATTCGCTCTGAGAGAAATGCAACCTTGAGGGAAATAGCTAGGAGGCAAGAGGTAAATATTTCCAAGTGGACAAGGTCTTAGAGATATCAGAGGCTTCAGCTATGCCTTGCTCAGGAAGATTTTCAGTGGACCAGAGAGGGAATACGGCATCAGGGTGACCAGGTACGGAGGATCAGTAAGAATTCAGTGCTGGGGTGTGTGGCCAGAACCACGACCCCTGGGATCACCCCATTCCCCATCCCCGTCAGGGAGATCTGCAGGTACAGCAAGGGCTGACAGTAGTCGCATCCCCCAACCACAGCCCGTGACCTGGATTTCCACAGATGGCCATCATCACCTATGTTGCCCTGCTTTTGCAAGTTGCAAAGATGATTCCGTAATCAAAATCCAGTTGATAGTCTTCACAGAATCCCATCCTATTCTAATAGGATTTCTAGACAAATTTCCTTCAATGATGGCTGCCTCGTTGGTCTGGAGTCCTAGAGACAAATTGGGAATTCAGTGTCACCACATAGACAAAGGTACCCAGCACTGAATAATTTAAGGGCAGTGCTACTGGGTTGTGCCGACGAATCATAGACTGTTATATCCACCTTCAACCATCCTCTAAGTTTGTATGTTTCAGCCTGATCCCAACACAATTCTATTTGAAAATAGGGTCTCTATGGAAGAGATTACAGCTGAATAAGGTCATAAGGGTGGGTTCCTGATCTAATAGCATGAGTGTCCTTATAAAAGATACCAGAGAATTCTCTCTCTCTCTCTCTCTCTCTCTCTCTCTCTCGCTCTCGCTCTCGCTCTAGCTCTCACTCTCTGTGTATCTCTGTCTCTCTCCCCACACACACATTGAAGAGGTTGCATGAGCATCTTGTGAAATGAAAACTGTCTGTGAATCAAAGAAGAGGATAAATAATGAAACCTGCTTTGTCAGCACCTCCATCTTGGACTTACCAACCTTCAAAACTGAGAACAATTCTCTGTTGTTTAAACCATTCCGTCTCGTGGTATTTTGTTTCAACACCCCAAGCAGACGGATACCTTTCCCTTCAGTGGCTGCGGTGCTCATGATAATTAGGACAACTCCGGTAAGAGATGGGCCATTTAGTGATGACTTGCTATGTGCCCGGCGTTGCTAGTAACTTCTAGTTTTTATTGGTTCCTCCTTTTATGGTGGGTGCTTTTCCTTCTGTGTGCTTGCTGTGTTGGTCTGGAATGAGCAGGGAATCCTGTGTGCGACTACAAGGACATGTGCTGGGCTCAGGTGGACTGATGTGACATCACTCGGTTGAAGCCAGGACAAGGAAATCTGGGTGGCAGCCTCAGTTTGATATATTTTAATTCCCTTTGGATTCACATACATTTGGCAGATCTTATTTCTCTTTCATTCTAGCATTTCGGAGCATGTGAGAATCATTTGGGTAAAAGTTGATGCTATAACTCTCTTGGGATCAAGCGTCTAACCATGCTGTCTTTGGAACAAGGCGTCCCAGTAGGAAGTTGTGTCATGAGTCTCCCTGTCCATGGGAACTGTGGGGCAGGATGAAGGACGTCCCACCGGCACACCTTGCATGCTGTGACTCTCTTGTGTCTTAAACCATTTTCCTCAACTGAGTCTGGAGAACCCTAGAAGATTCTGTCTTCAGTAGGTGATGTCTTACCCACTAAGCACCTTGGCCCACCTGAATGAGGAGGTGAGGTACAACAGGGACAGGATTCTGCCACACAGGCCTTGGGACAGGTGCCCAGACAGGAAACAAGGCTTCCGGGATAGGATCAGAGATGAGGGAATGAGAGAAAGGGACCATTCCAAGCCACTTCTTTCAGCAGGATTTGGATCTGGATTTGGAGAGCATCTCATGGCATTTTCCATGTGACAGGCTCATGCACAGACCTGAGTTTCCCCTGCTGGGGTCCCTCACTTCCTCTCTCTTTATTTTCTCCTATCACAGTTCATATCAGTGATTGACCACACGGTGTAGACTGCATATGTTGCTACTGGCCCGCGGGCAGAGGAAGGAGCTACAGCTTCCATTTTGGCCCTGGGAATTTCTTACCCTTAAAAGGTGCCAAGTTGGCTTCGCCTGTTGCCAAGACAAAAGGTCAGGTCAGAAAAGCAGCACACGCTGACATTCGAAGTGCAAGGTCTCTTTTTTCAGTCCAGACAAGAAAGCAGGGTACACGTGGTCCTCGCTGCGTGGAGTGTACTCTCCACCCCAGGACCACAGATGGGCACATTTGGCATGTCCTTGTAGCTGGCCTTTTATTAGGATCACACTTTCCAGGCACCATGCTGTAGAAGTCACATCTCTACACAGAATGTAAACCCACGGCCCACTGGGATTCAGGTGGTTCCCCTGGGAGAAACAGCAGTGCCAGGAATTTCCCAGGTGTGGACTGAGCTTCAAAGCAGATTCAATTTGCAGGAGGGAGCCCTTCATCTTCAAGCAAAAGAGCTGCTAATTTCCCCTTTCTTTTCTGAACATAGTCTGAGTGACAGCATGATTATTTGGAAGAAACCAGTGTGGGCAGGTCAATATTACCTCATTGAAGATGCCAAGTTTGATAGTCGGCTTCCCAACCTGGCATGGTCCTGACACTCCACTGGGTTCCGCTCCTGGGTCTAAGACTAATAATCTGTCTGCTGAATTTCAGGAGCAATTGCATGGGGATTTTTTTCTTCTCTTGATTTGCACTTCCACAAACTTCGAATAGGATCTAGAAAGGAAGAAAAAGAAATGACAAAAAATTAATTCTTAGGGAGGCCAGAAAATTGTCAGCGGTCACCTTAGGAACCAAAGAGATATCTTTCGTCCATCTGTGCCAATCACCATCATTTTTCCTTGTAAGTCTATACCCCTGACTTCCTGCCTTGCTCCTCCCCCCTCCTTCCCTCTCAGACCGTGACTTCCTGCTATTGCTCCACATCCCTGTTTGTGGCCTTCACCCCCCATCACCCAGGAAGGAGTCTTTGCATTAAGGGCTCTTTGTTTGAACCATCTGGGGTGAATTCTGTGTCCTGCCAGAAGTCTGCCCTGCAGTCTTTATTAAAAGTTGGGTGGATGTGTCTACTGCCTATTTTGCTAATTAAAATATTTAAGGTTATGTCCATATAGATGCAGTCAGTGTTTATGACATTCCTAGGAATGCTGGGAGACAGGATGGGAACGGAGGAACGTTTCCACCATACACCTGTGTACCTTGAAATGAACGACCCGACGGAACTCACCTCTGCCCTGGTCTCCCCAGAGCTGTGCTACTGCTGTGACCATCGACCCTGTCTTGACTTCCCTGGAAATGCCTCTCTCTCTCTCTCTCTCTCTCTCTCTCTCTCTCTCTCTCTCTCTCTCTCTCTCTCCAGCTTCAGCAGCCCCATAAACCTAACTGGACCTAACTGCATCCTCTTAGGTGCAGTTAGGTTTATGGGTCAGCTAGAAGGCTCCATCTCCTGAAATGCACGGATCTGCTTTGTGACACTTAAACCGTCTCACTCTCTGCAGTTCGAGGTGTGACTTACAATGAATATTCACTTGAGAGGTGCATCCTGTTTTCAAATGAGACGGAGAAAATGATTAATACAAGATGCCTTGAAACTGGGAAACAGAGAAAACACAACATGACTGACTTCTAGAAGGTTCAAATATAAGGAAGCAAATTAGGAGAAGAGAGACTTCAGCCATGGGGGTGTGGGTTTCACAAAGACCACGTCAGATGGGCTGGGTGGAGGGTGTGACCATGCATGACACCTGGGTTGGGTACAGACCAAGCTTCTCCAGGCTTCTTCTAGTCATTTGATCCAAACAAGGGCTTCCACCTCAGTCCTTGCAGTATCCTTCCCGTGAGAACTCTGCTAAGTCGGGTCAATCAGAACCCTCTACCCTCACGTACCTGATCCCCCTCCATACCTGAGCTTGTTCCTTATCTCACCCCCACCCTGGGTGATGTCTGGTCACCCTGACCGCAAGAATCCTCTTAGGTGCGGTTAGATAAAATTCCTCCTCCCCACACCCCATGTCTCCTCTTACTCATTTTCTAATTGTTTACCCCATTCCCACCCTGCTCCTCTGCTACACATTCCAACTTTTCCTTGTTGCAGTCAGAGTTGAGCCCCCAAATCTCTCTCCTACTGCCAGACCCCATTACAGAAGCACCTGGAATAAAGACTGCCTTACTATTCTTTAACAAATGGTAGAATATTTTTTTCTTCAATAGTTGCCCATTAGTCCAGAAGCCCCCATGGAGCATTAGAAAAACCAAATACGAGGTATCTTTTATGGTTTGGACGTGAGGTATCTGCAAAACTCACGTGTGAGACAACACAAGAGGGCTTAGAGGAGAAACCGTTGGGTTGCAAGAGTCTTAAGCCAATCAGTGAATTGGTCCCTGATGGGATTAACTGAGTGGTAACTGAAGGCAGGTCAGCTGTGGCTGGAGGAGGTGGTCATTGCAATGGGCCTTTGGGGTACATATTTTGCATCTAGTTAGTGGATTTACTCTCTTTCTCTCTGTCTGCTTCCTGATCATCATGTGAGCAGATTCCCTCCACCACACTCTTCCACCACGATGTTCTGCCTCACCTCCAGCTCTGAGGAATGAAGCTGGCTACCTTTGGACTGAGACTTCTGAAACTGTGAGCCCCCAAATAAATTTTTACTCCTCTAAAATTGTTCTTGTCAGGTCTTTTAGTCACAGCAACAGAAAAAAAAATGAATAAAATAGTATTCTTATTGCAGCTACATGCCATGCAAGGTCGGGCCAGCCATGCTCTTTGGCAGTACTGAGTTTCTCCAAATCTATGTGCCACATCAAGGGACTAAGCTTCAAAGTCAATTAATGAGTTAGTTGATGGTGTACATATCATGGAGCTATTTTTGAATAGTGCTTCTGATAGTGATGGTAATTAATTGACTAAGTTATATTTGTATGTTTAAATGGTCATTATAATTATAGTGACTCATAGAGAAGACAATGTGACAGCAGAATTGATTTAAAAATTAAAATAGTGTTAATTATCTGAGCCAGGTGATGAAAGTTAACATTCTTAGCCATGTATTATGGATATTGTGCACCCTGCATGTGATGAAATGGAGAAAGGCACCTCTTTTTCCAAAAGCACAGTCCAGTCATGAGAAAAACATCAGACAGACACAAACTGAGGGGCATTATACAAAATATATGCCTTCTCAAAACTGTCAAGTTCATGAAAAACAAAGCTAAAAACCTCACCGCAGATCTAAGGAGACTGGGAGATAGAACAGCTGTATCTGACATGGATCCTGGAACAGAAAAAAATACATTAATGAACAAACTGCATAAAGAATAAACACAGAGCTGGGCACAGTGGTGCACACCTGTAATTCCAGAGGCTTTGGAGGCTGAAGCATGAGGATTAGGAGTTCAAAACCAGCCTCAGCAACGGTGAGATGCTAAGCAACTCAGTGAGACCCTGTCTCTAAATGAAATACAAAAAAAAGGCTGGGGATGTGGCTCAGTGGTCCAGTGCCCTGACTTCAATCCCCTGTACCACCCTTCCCTCAAAAAGAAAAGAACACACACAATCTGGGGATTAGTCAGTAGTAATGTGTAAATGTCAGTTTCTTAGTTTTAACTAACAAGCCAAGGTGACATAATATATGACAACATTAGTGCTAACTGAAATAGATTGAAGGGTGTAAAGGGACTCTCTGCACTCCCTTAGAAGTTTTCTGTAAATCTAAAACTTTTCTTTCCAAAAGTTTACTTTAAAAATAAATCCGATATGACTTTCCTATGTTCATATATGAATACATGACCAGGGACACTCCACTCATGTACAATCACAAGAATGGGAAGTTACACTCCATGAATGTACGATATGTCAAAATACATTCTACTGTCATGAACAAATAAAAAAAGTTTAAAAATAGTATTTTCTGATTCAAATGTTTGGTATAGCATAAATGAGCTTAGAAATCTTCACTCTGTTCTAACAACTGAAGAGCAGAAGTGGGAATAAGCTCTTCTATAGATACCTAAGTGAACTGAAGTCACAAAATTGGAGAGATAGGAAGATACAGAGAATCACACCCTACAGGTGCAGAAACCCCCAAGTATCCACCTCTGTGGGAATCGCCGTGGCGGGGCTCAGTAATATGGAACAAGTCTGAGAGTTAAAAACTTCCGGGGAACCCAGCTATGGGGGGTGTGGGAGGCACTTCTGTTTGTTCTACCGGCAGGAGTTCAGCCAGGATCTTGGAGTAAATATCAGAGGAAAATCCCCTCGTGATTGCTGCCGGGAAGGAAGAAAAGGAACGATTTTGGAAAATGCCGAGCACTGTGTTCTGCTGAACAAGGCCTACCCTCAAGCTAGTCAGCCAGAGCCCAAACTATTGAGGATCAGCAGAGCAGAACTTACCTGTGATGAGGGAAATACTCAACTCCAATCTCTTACAGCATTTTATCCCACCTAAGAATCACCTGTGAAGGCCACAGGCCGGGGGTACAAAGCTTACCAAAAGACTGAGATGATTTGTAGGACTACAGGGTGCCTTCATATCTCCCATAATTCAACACCAAATCACCCAAGGCTTATTTACTGGGTTTCCTTTTACCCAGTCCATTATGTTTATTTTTAAACAACAACAAAAATAAAAATTACAAGGCCAACTCAAAGGCAAAACACAGTTTGGAAAGCCTGAACAAGTATGAGATTCAGAGTCAGATAAGGCAGGAATGTGAGAATAATCAGGCAAGAAATTTTTTAAAATCTATGATTAATACACTGTAGACTCTAATGGAAAAGTAAGGCAATATGGAAAAACAGAAGGATGATACAAGCAGGAAAATAGAAATTTTAGGGAAAAACAAAAAAAGAAATGGCATAGATCAAAAACACAATAATAAAGAACATGTCTTTGTCATTATTCAGTTTTGATTACTGTATATTGTGGAATGCTTTGAAGTCACTTAGTGTGACTCCTCTCCGTTTGTTCTTTTTGCTCAAGATGCTTCAGCTCCTCAGCATCTTTTGGGTTCCCATGAATTTTAAGATGTTTTTTTCTGATTCTGTGAAGAATGTCATTGGTGCGTGGATGGGGATTATACTGAATTTTTAAACCACTTTGAGTATTATGAACATTTCAGCAAAGTGAATTATTATGCTTCACAAATATTGGTGAACTTTTCTTTTTGTGTGTGTATCCTCTCAAATTTTTTTCATCAGAGGAATTTTTGTTTGTTTGTTTAAGTTTCATTAAATTTCATTAAATTAAATTAAGTTTCATTAAATTTCATTCTTTGCTTCCTTGGTTAAATTTTTTCTCATGTTTGTGTGTGGGGTCCAGGTGTGTATTTGTAGCTATGGAAAATTAGACTGCTTTCGTGATTTCTTTCTCAGCACTATTTTGGTTATTGTATAAAATGGTACTGAGTTTTACATGTTGATTTTTTTTATCCTAAATATTTATGGGTTTATGTATCAGTTCTAATAGTATTTTGATGGAATAAGTTGTTTTTTTTAATATACTGAATCATCTGCAAACAGTAATTTGATTTCTCTGTCCTTATTTGTATGCCATTTATTCCTTTCTCTGACCTAATTTTTCTGGATAAAGCTCCCAGTAGAATGTTGTAGAAAAGTGGTGACAGTCGACATCCTTGTCTTGTTCTGGATCTTAGAGGAAACACTTTTGGCTTTTCCTCATTCAGTACGATTTTGGCTGCAGATTCGTTATACATGCTCTTTATTATGTTGAGGTACGTATATTCTTTCTATACTTAATTTGCTCAGAGTTCTTAACATAGGATAATATTTAATTTTAATAGGTGTCTTCTCTATGTATTTCGAGACAATCATGTGGGTTTTCTTTGTCCTTATGTTGCTGAGACGGTGCATTACATTTTTGCACAGACCAACAGAATATACTAGAATGTCCAGAAACAAACCCATGCATTTATAGGCAGCTGATTCTGAACAAAGGTGCCAAAAAAAAATACATTGGAGAAAAGACAGTTTCTTCACTAAATGGTGCTGAGGAAACTGGACATTCACATGCTGAAGATTGAAACTTGACCCCTATCTCTTGCCCTGCACGTAAAACTTGAAACTCTGAAACTACCAGAGGAAAATGAGAAACACTTCAAGATATTGGTACAAGCAATGACTCTCTGGATAAGACTCCAAAAACACAGAAACAAAAGAAAAAATAGACAAATGGAATTATAATAAACCAAAAGACACTTGTGTACAATAAAGGAAATAATCAATAGAGGGAAAAGTCAACCTAAAGAATAGGGAATATATTTGCTAAAGTTCATACCTGGATTATATAAGGAAATTAAAATCTCAGTAACAAAACCCCAGATAATTCAAAATGGGAGAAAGGTGTGAATAAACACATCCCCCAAAGAAAGAATAAGTTCCAATGACCAGCAAAAGCTTTGGAAAAATGCTCAACCTGTCATTAGCCATCAGGGAAATGCAAAGCAAAAGCACAAAGAGATTTAATCTCACTTCGGTTAGTATGCCTATTACCAAAAAGACAAAAATAACAAATGCTGGCAAGGATGTGGAGGAAAAGGAATGCTTCGCGACTGTTGACGGGAATGTCAATAGTACAGCCATGTTGCAGAACACGACGGAATATCCTTAAAAACTCAAATTAGATCTACTGTATGGTCTGATCTAGCCATCCCACTTCCGGGTGTCTATCCAAAGGAAATGAAATCAGCACATCACAAAGACAGGGGCACACCCACATTTATTGTTGCACTTTGCACAGTAGCCAAGATATGGAATTAACCTAGATGCCCACAAGCAGATGAATGGATAAAGAAATCCCTTCACATATATATTCCTTTATATATGTTTATATGTATGAATATTATTGAATCATGAAATGTTGCTATATCACTTGCAGCAAAAATGGATGGAACTAGAAGACATTATGGTAAGTGAAATACCTCAGACTCACCTAGCAAATACTGCATGGTCTCACCCATATTTGGCAGCTTACAACAGTCAATCTGAATGTCGAAGGACAATAACTAGAAGCTGATAAGAGAGGGTAAGAAGGAGGGGAGGAGACTGGATTATGAACTTCAAAGCACATTCAGATCAAATAACTTCTACCTCTGTTCTCCAGCGCAGTAGAATGACTACCGTTCATAATGACTTACTATATATTTAGGAATCACGGAAAGAGAGGAGCTCAAAGTCTCCTAATGTAAGGTGATGATACGGAAGCATTGATTACCCCGATTTGATCATGTGTTGAAATATCACACTGTACCACATAAATATGTAAATTATTGCATGTCAGATTTTAAAAATGTTTAAGGAGATGAAAATATTGACTATCCTGACTTGATAATTGCATACTGTATGCATGTATTGAGTGATTACACCGGACCCCATAAACACATACAATATAATTTTTTTTTTTAAATTCAAAAGAGGGCTGGGGTTGCGGGCTCAGTGGTAGAGTGCTTGCCTAGCACGCCTGAGGCACAGGGTTCCATCCTCAGCACCATATAAAAATAAAATAAAGATAGTGTGTCCACCTAAAGCTAAAAAACAAATATTTTTAAAAAATTTAAAAGAAATAACAAACACTTTCTTGGTAGGACTGGAGATTGAACCCAGGGGCTTGTGCATGCAGGGAAAGCACTCTGCTGCTGATCTACATCCCCAGAGTCCTTTCACTTTTAATTTTTAAGACAGAGTTTCACTAAGTTGTCCATGTCGAACTTGTGGCCTCCTGCTTTAGCCTCCTATGTAGCTGGAATAACAGGCATTCACCACCATACCTGGCATCAAAGGAGATCTTTGATATGTTCATGAACACACTGGCATAGCTAAAGGGAGGTTCGTAAACCTAAGGCTTTGATTATATTAACTTTTCAAATTGAAAGGCAAAAAGACAAAACACACACTGGATTTTTTTTTTTTAAATCTAGAACAGAATATCCAAGAGCTATGGAACAATAACAGAAATTGCAACATATATATAATGGAAATGCCAGAAGAAGAAAGTGAAAAAGCAATATCTGAAAGAATAATAACCGAGGATTTCCCCCAAATTAACAACAGACACCAAAATATAGTCTCAGAGAACACTAAGCAGAATAAATGCAAAATTATGTACATGTAGGCAGACCATATTCAAATTTCAGAAAATACAAATAAAGAAAAAAAGTTTAAAGAATCTGGAGCAGAGGAGACAGGGGCCAATCCTTAGCTAAAGAAGAGCAAATAGAAAAATTGCATCAGACACTTCTCAGAAATCATGCAGAACTAGAGTGGACTGGTATAGTGGTAGTGTGAGAGAGGAAAAAAAAAACTAACCTAGAATTTTGTACCCCGACATTATCCTTTAAGAAAGAAGAAATCAGTATTTTCTTAAATAAGAATTTGAAGGAATCTTTTCCTATGGAATTCCCTGAGAGAAATATTTAAAAAAAACATTATTTGGAGAAAAGAAAAATGAATGATATAGACCAGAAACTAAGATCTACGTAAAGAGTGGAAGGTCATTTGGAGAAAAAAATAAGTGTAAAATTTTAAAAATCTAATATTTTTATTCTTCATTCATCTAACAAATACCAGATTGTTCAAAATATTAACAGCAACAATGTGTTTGATTGTGTGTGTGTGTGTGTGTGTGTATACATACATACATACATATAAAAATTAAATGAAAGATAGCAATAAGATAAGGAATGAGAGGGAGGAATTAATGATACTTAGTGGTATTTTGTTGTTCTAAGGTTCTCATACCACCTTTCATGTAGTACAGTATTATTTGAAATTAGACTTGGATTAGTTGTAAATACATATTGCAACTAAATTGAAAGCCAAAAAGTCAAAGGGCAACCGCTTAAGTAAATAAAGAGAAGGATGATTGGTATGCTGAGAAGAACAGCATCTTACAGAGTGCTCAACTAAAACCACCCAAGACAGCAAAAGTCCGGGAGGCAAAAATAAGAGCAGAGAACAAGGAGAACAAAGAGAAAGGAGTAATAAATATGTTGGATATTAATCCAACTTAAATATCATGCATCAAAATGAGTGCGATTTACCTCAGTTGTTCAAGCTCTGTTCAGCACTTGAAGTCAATTAATGGAATCCAGCGCATCAGCAGGTTAAGGAAGAATAATCACATGATCGTATTCATAGATCATTGATGAAATCTGACGCCATTGATAAAAGGACACTCCGTAAACAGGGGCTGGGGGAGGGGCTTCCTCAACCTGCTAAAGAAACTCTACAAAAAACTTCCTGCTAAGATCAAGAATAAGGCAAAGTGCCCCCTCTCACTCGTGCTCTTTAATATCACACTGGAAGTCCTAGCTGATGCAGTAAGACAGAAAGAGAAATAAAAAGTGTACATATTGGGAAGAAAAAAATAAAACTCTTTTTGCCCATAGAAGACATGATCATCTATGCAGAAAATCTGAGACAGCTGACAAACTCTTAGAACTAAGGAATAAATACAACAAGATGTCTGGATACAAGGTTGATATACAAAAGTTGATTGCTTTCCTCTACACTAGCCATGAGCAAGTGGAGTCTGAAATGAAGAACACCTTCCTCTGATGAATGGTATCGAAGAAAAGCCAAACAGAAAGAGAGGCGTCCCGTTTTCATGAAGACCTAACAGAATCAAGATATCGGTTCTTCCTAACTTGATCTAGATTCAAGGTATTCCCAATAAAAACTCCAGCATGTTATTCTGTGGATATCAACCAACAGATTCTAAAATGTATCTGAAGAGGTTAAAAAAAAAAACACAACTCAGAAGGGCTAACTCAGTGTGTAGGGAGAAAAACAAGGCTCTAGGACCGACTCTATCTGATTTCAAGACTTACCCAGAAAGCTACAGTGCCTTAGCCTGGGTTACTGTAACAGAATACTGTAGATGGGGTGGCTTAAATAGCAAAACATGTATTCTCCTAGTTCTGAAGCAGGAATTTCAAAATCAGGGTGCCAGCATGGTTGAGTTTTGGTGAGGGCTCTCTTCCTGGCTCACAAACATCTCCTCGTTGCATGGAGAGCAGAGAAGGAGAAAGCAAGCTCTTTCACGTTGCTTTTCATAAGGGAACTGAATTCACCATGAGGGTTCCACCCTATGAACTATTTACCACTAAAAGGCACCCTCTATCTCTTGATAGATGAAGATTTCAACATAGGAGTCTTAGAGGGACACAAAGCACAAATATTTATTCCATAGCATATAGTAATCAACAATGTAGCATTAGGGAAAGAATGGATTAGCAGATCTGGAGCAGAATAGAGACCAGAAATAGAGCCACATAAATGTCATCAACTGAATATTCATGAAAAGCAAATGCAATAAAATGAAATAAAGATTTTTTTTGTTTTGCTTCTGTTTTTGTTTCTTCAACAAATGGTGCTGAAATAACCGTACATTCACATATTCACATGCAAAACACAACAACAACAAAAAACAACACCTAGACACAGATCTTATGCCTTTCATGACAATTAGCCAAAAAGAGTCATAGATCAAAATGTAAAACACAGAACATAAAACTAGAAGACAACACCGGACAATCTAGACGACCTTGGTTTGCACAGTGACTTTTAGATTCAACAAAAAAGGTACCACCCATGTCAGAAATGATTGATAAATTCATTAAAATAAAACATGTCTCTTCTGTCAAAGACAATGTCAAAGGAATGAGAAGACAAGCCACACACCAGGAGAAAATATTTGTAAAAGTCAAATCTCATAAAAGACCTTTACCAAAAGTATAAAAGGAATTCTTAAATCTCAACAAGAGAACAAAAATAGATTAAGAAGTAGGGGGAAAACGTTAAAAGAAACCTCACCGAGGAAGATAGACAGGTGGCAAATAAGCCTGTGAAAAGATGCTCCCTATCATTTGTCTTTAGGGTATTGCAAACTAAAACAGAATAATACACATGTATTCGAATGGACAAAACCCAGAACACTGTCAATACCACAAACTGGTGAGGACGTGGAACCACAGAGACCTCCATTCACTGCCAATGGGAAAGCAAAATGGTACACAGCCGCTTAGAAAGGGTGTGAGCAGTGGCCCCCAACACTGAACATACTCTGATCACACAATCCAGCAATCAAGTAAAAACATGCACACGGATGTTTATATTTATTGTATTCATAACTGCCCACACTTGGAAGCCAACAAGATGTCCTTCTGAAGGCGAATATAGATAAACAAAGGGTAATCCATTCATTCAATGAAATGTTACTGGAACTAAAAAGGAAGGAGCTATGAAGCCTGGAAAGACATGGGGCAAACTTGGATGCACACTGCAAAGTGAAAGAAGCCAATCTGAAAGGGTCGCCTGGTGGAGGAGTCCCACTACATGACATTCTGCAAAGAAACATTGTGAAGACTGTAACATGATCTGTGGCTGCCAGGGGCTGGCGAGGAGGAGCCGGTGGGGCACACTCTGCATGATACTATCATGGTGGATACGTGTCATGACACCTTGGTCAAACCCAAAGAATTCATAACACCAAGAGTGAAGTCTAATGTAAACTATGGCCATGTGTGTCCGTGCGGGTTATCAGTTGAACGAATGTACCATTCTACTGTTGGAGATTGATAATAAGGGAGGCTGTGCAGGGGGCAAGGGGTTATATGGGACCTCTCTGTACCTTTCACTCAATTCTTCTATGAATCTAAAACTAAAGTTTATTAATTCCTAAAAATATAATATTTTGGTTAGTCAGTTTTGGTTACTCTAACAAATACCTAAGGCAATCAACTTATAAAGAGAAAAGGTTTATCTTGGCCCAGCTGGCTAAACTCTCTTTCTACTAACTCAAAGTCAACTCTAGGGCAACCTCAACCTGAAAGTGATGTCATCATGTTCCCAGGTCAAGAGGAGGGGAAGAATTCTGCCTACCACGTGGTATCTTTCTTGTAACTCTACAAGACCAGAAATCAACCAAGCCAAATGGAGTCCAGTCCAGTAGCTTAAAGCTTTGCCCTGGTGTCCACTGGCCTCAGCCGCTGGTACTGAGCTGCCCATTCAAGCTACAGCTGTAGGACGAGGAACACGATAGTTCCTGTTTCACGGGGTGTATGGGACAACCACTGAGCTCCCCTGTGCCAAGCATTTGATTCAGTGCTTGGCACAGGGTGACGAGGGGCATGTCTACAGTGACTTCAGGGTCCCAGCGGCAGGTGCGAGGTTGACTTGTGCTTGTGAACACCACCATACTGTGGTCAAAACTGAGGGCCCCAAAGGAGCCGAGGACTGTGAAGTGTTGGGGATGTGAATCCTGCAGGTCAGATGTGACCTGCACAAGGGCTTGCAGCAGCCAGCTGTGGAGAGCATTCGGGACCTCAGGGCTCTTGAGATGGGACACATGTTCAGCCACACCCTGGTGTCCTGGGTTGGATGGAGTGGAGCGCTTCGTCAAGGGCCGGGAGAGAGGTGGCAGAGCCGACCCACTGGGTAAGACTGATCCTGTCCTTACTGATGGCTTCGGACTTTTAGGAAGGACCCGAAATATTGAAAATCAGTTTTCCATTCCTGGGCTATTGTTCTGCTTCTAATACTAGCTCCCCTGTGACCTGATATGAGCCCCTTAAACTGCTTTCCCTCTGGGAAACAAATTGCGTAAACCCAACTCCCAGGATGGCCCCATGTGAGTTACTTAACAGCTTCGCTGTAAGTCAATCAAAACAGAGCCTGCCTCCCAGGCTGTGATTAGTGAATGCTGGCACAGCACCTTCTGATGGTAATTATTGTTATTGGGAGGAGCTCAGCAAGGGTGTCAGGAATCATTTTGCAAGAGCCCGTGTTTATTAAGATGCAGACTGGCCCGTGCCACCCTCTCCCCACCAAGCTTTGGAAGTCAAAGGGAATCGGGGAGTCTATGTTTATTTTACGACAACTCTTCCCACTAACCTGGTCCCCTGGCTTGCTGTGGAAGTCCTGGATAGAAAACATTTCAATTTGATCAACTATTTGGAAAAGAAATACGGGTAAGGATGAGGTTTAGTCCAAGGTTGAGCAGAGGAAAGACTGGAGACCTGGGTTGGCCCACATAGCCACGCTCACCACCCCCCAGGGACTGTTCTGAATGGAGACACGTTGTTCATGTGAAATATACACCACACACTGACGACTTAGTGTGTGTGGGTGGGGGAGAATGAGTGCATTTTGGTATCAACTACTGTGGAAATGATAACATTTTGTCTGTATTGGGGGAACTCACTTCTATTATAAAAATGCATTCCAACTCCTTCTCTTTACTTTTTTTTTTTTCTTTTTAAATGTGACTTCTGGAAAATATACGTTACAGGTGCATAATGTGTCCTATTTTGGGCCTCAGGACTGCTCTGGATGGATCGAGGGTCCTGGCTCAGACTTTTGCCCTCTAGCTCAACCTCATCACCTCCTCTTGGTCATTTGGCTTCTGATGTTGGCCCTGTAGCCCCTCTAAGCCCTGGAATCTGAGGACTCCTGTGTGCATGCTGTTGGTGTTCCATCCTCGGCTCCCTCCCTCACCGTCTGGCTCATCCACCTTGTCTGATGCACCTTCCCCCCAACCCAGCCACCTGCATGGCCCATTTCCCCAGGCCTGTGTTTTGCTTGAGCCACCATGGAATCTGCCCCGTTGCATGGAATCTTCCAGCACTACCACCCCAGGGACCTCCTGACCTTCCCCAGGACCACATTCCCTCTCCCCTCCTTTATGCAGCCTCCATGAGTCCCTTGCCCATGGATTGACCCAGGAGGTCCCTCTCTGCATCCTTGCTGGGTCTTGTCTGTGTTTGTTACACCCCAGACCAGTGTTGCAACCATCTGTTGATATGTCCATCTCCTCATTAGACTGGGTGCTCCTGGAGGGTAGGAAATCACATCTTTTCATCTTTGTATCCATGGCACTTGGTAAATATTTGTGAAATGCACCCAGACTGAAAGAGTCTGTGGGTAAACAGTCCTTGGCTATTGACATTGCACAATGTCAAAGCCCTGGCTGTGGTGGCTCCGTTGTGGGCTTTATTTTTAATTTTATGTTTATTATTATTATCATCATCATCATCACTATTTTAATAATGAAAAGCACCCCAGGGAGTAAACCCAGCGGCTCTCCTCTGGAGTGAGGAGGAGTCCAAGGTGCACTTTCTTCTCCTGCTAGGTGACCAGCCTCCTCCCCCGGGTCCCCCACGCCCCCAGCCAGCGGGCATTCCTGTTGTGTTGTGGTGGGATGATGGCTGAGGCTCCACAACAGGACCATCAGCCTCTTGCTGGGACAATCTGATCTTGCAAACATGAGGCTCGGGAGGATGATTGGCTGGCCGCCTGTTTTCACAGGAGATAACCATCTCCTCTGGGCCGTGCTGGGCCGTGTTTGTGTCCTCCAGACAGCAGGGCTGTTTGGGGTTGTGGAGGACACATTGCTTCACACAGTCCACCTTGCCCTGACGCATAGGAAGACTTGTCAGCTCCTGGAGCCACCTTGGGCTGATCTGCCCTCCTTGTGCGGGGCCATGAACCAGGGCTTCCTGTGCAGGCAGTGACCACCTTTCTACCACACTGTGCGGGCTCAGATGAGCTATCTGGTCCCAGGACACCCCCTTCACAATGGCTCCATGTGCACAAAGCTACGTCACTTTTCTCTATTTTTTTGCCTGTTTTTTAAAATTAAAATACTGATTTTTGGGTTTTTGTGAGGTTTTTTTGGATTGAACATTGATTGCATAGAGTCAACCCTCAGAGCAGGAGGGGATTGCAGAAAGAGTACTGAGCTCATAGCTGGTGAACGGATTTTGGATGCATGGATAATGGATAAGGAGAGATCGCCTCCCTGAGAAAGGCACTTCCTGGGCATTCCCTCCAGGTTCTTGTAAAAAAACCAGTCAATACTCCTTGCTTAAAAATCATCTTTGATTTATAATTTAATTGACTCATAGCTTTTCAGGAATCTGCCTGTTGAGACAGGAAAACTCAGCTTCTTTTTTGGTTAGAAGAACAAAGAAATTTTTTCCTATCTAGAAAAAAAAAAACTCATAGGGAGGAATCTACTCACTCACCACCCCACAAAACTACCAGGGGGACCCCCGGACACGAGATGCAGAAGTTGAGCCTTATGCGGCTGCGCTCTTCTGTGACATGGCTACAGGGAGTCAACAGGCCCAGGCACCTCACCTCACCTTTTGGCTGGAGGGACCGGGCTCCTGTGCAGTGACACAGGCCTGAATGGCCACACCAAGTCGCTGCTGGGTTGCCCAATCCCACACAGCACTGCTTCATGGCGGAGATCTTCCCCCAGGACCAACTCTGAGAGGTTGCTTTTGCTCAGAATTGAAGCTTTAAGACATGCACCATCTCTTTAGAGGGTCCATGGGTATTGTCATGGTACTGGAGAGGCTGATTGGTGACAGTTCCAAATTGCCAACCCAACCGGCCACGCGTAGGCCGTGAGCACACCTGGCCGTGTTTCCCGGCGGCTCTCTTGGCAAGTGGCATGAGGAGCCTGGCTAGCCCAGCACCCGGGGACCTGGGTCTGCTCCACCAGCTTCTGCAGAGGAGGTCCCCGTCTCAAGAAGGATGCCTGTCCTCTGTCCTTCTCCAGGAAACCTTGGCATTGAACCCGAGGCCGCCTCGTCAGCTCTGTACCTGGGTGCATACTTGCCACTTCATCCGGGCATTTCTGTGGCTCAGCTTTTCCGGGTTTTTCTTTCTTTTCTCTATTTTTTTGTGCCTGTTTTAAAAATTAAAATACTGATTTTGTTTGGATTGAACATTGATTGCACAGAGTCGACCCTCAGAGCAGGAGGGGACTGCAGAAAGAGTATTGAGCTCATAGCTGGTGAACGGATTTGGGATGCATTCTGGCTGCCAGGTGACTAGGTGACCGCTGTTGTTGTGGTTTGAGTGAGTCCCCCACAAGCCAATGAGCTGGAGGCTTGGTCTGCAGTATAATGGTGCTGAGGAAGATTTAAGAGATGGGGCCCCGACTAATAATATCGCAACTGCTAACCCTAGTGGGTTAAGTCACTGGTGCCCCTGGAAGGGGTAAATGCAGGTATCTGAGGATGCTGGTTGGTTCTCTCGAGGATAGGTTGTTATACCAAGAGGAACCCTGGTTCCTGAATCCCTCCCGCTCCTTGTCTTATATAATTGCTCCCTCTTGCCTGTGTTCCCACCATGAAGCCATCCACCATAGTTTGATAGAACCAGAAAGCCCTCACCAGCACCATGCTCCTGAACATCCAGAACTGTGAACTAAGCAAACCTTTTTAAGATAAAGTACCAAGCCTCAGATATTTTGGCAGAGCCACCGAAGACTGACGACAGTCACTTTACCCCCAGGCCACAGTTGAATCACGCTGGCAATGAACACATGTCCCTAAGTACTGTGTCAGGTTCAGCTCCTCCAACCGTCTACAAAGCCAAGGAACATGGAGTCACCAAGCTGAATCCACTGTCAGTATCCTCAGTCAGCTCTGTGCCTATGAAGTGGAGCGAAGGGTGAGTGAAGTGGAGGAGAGAAACCCCTTCCTCTGTCACAGCAAAAGAGGTGTCCTGTGACAGATGCTCACAGTCTGACATGTTATACCCTTGGAAAAACATGGCAACTTCCACAAAGTTTTGGTAGTTTGGGAAACTTCATTTTAAACAGGAAGGTGCTTTTCAGTCTTGTGTCTTTAGGACATCAACCGTCCCACTGAAGAGGGTACCGCTCAGACACACGGCCCCGCTGTCTTATCTTGGAAAATCAACACATCCAGCCTGAGCTTCTTTCCTCCTGTAAATTAACTGAACTGGTTGTTGTCACCATGTCCAATAAGACAAGAGGGAGGCGTGAACCTTTGTGCTAAATGCAGGCTTTGTTCCGATTTTGACTTCAGATCTAGTGAGGCAGATCCTCTATCAGGACTGTTTTTACCACTGTGGCTGGCCGTTTGGAGTGGGAGTTAAACAGATCACATTAAAATGCAATTGTTAACATCAACCCTGGGGTATCAACTAATATTTTTGATAATACAACTAATAATATTGATAACACATAATAATTTCACATTCCTCATCTGACCTGAAAATTTGATGGGAACATCATTTCTCTTCACTACGTGGATCCTAGTACCCAGTGTTTTCCAAAGTCACACAACCTGCTGGCTCATGAACCAGGTTTTTGACTGAAGACTCTGCTCACTCTGATATGTCATATGCCTTTAAAATATGTCTGATAAGTGGAGAAAAATGTGATACACACACACACACACGCACACACTTACACACATACAGGAATATTACTTGGCTATAAAGAAGAGTGAAATTATGGCATTTGCTGGTAAATGGATAGAACCGGGGAACATTATGAAATAAGCCAGACTCAAAAAGCCAAAGGTTGGATGTTTTCTCTGATAATGTGGAAGGCAGTCCAAAATGGTAGGTGGGGGAGAAAATAGCAGGATCAGATGAGGGGAGGGAGGAGGGACCGGATGAGGGAAGTACCTGGGAATGAATCTGACCTAACTTTTCTATGACATATGTGAATGTACCACAGTGAATCTCACCATCATGTACATTCACAAGACCCTGATTTAAGGGGAAAAAAAAATCTATAAAAAGCCAAAAGATCAGCAGAGTCGAAGGAGGGAAAGAAACAGGAGGCAGGTGGGGAGGGAAAGGGGGCTGAATTAGAGCAAATTGTATTCCATGCTTCTAAAATCACGGCAAAATGAATCCTGATGTTCTGTGTAACTCCAAAGAACTAATGAAAAGAAACAAAGAAAAATACATGTGCACATCTGAAACAGTTTTAACTGGCAAATCAAAGAGCAGGTTGACATGAAGAATAGAATCACCTCCATGAAGCTAAAGATTTTACAATCTAGCTAGTGAAACATTTGTGTTCTAAGCCATTATAAGTCAAGATAGTGCCGCCTGTAGCCAGCCCTAGTCTCTGGCTCTTGGGTTCCTGAAGATCAGCTATGGCCATTCATTCATTTGAAACCTTTATATTTAAAAAAGATTCCTTCTACAGAGCATGGCACTGACTGGAAATGCTTCCCACTAACGGGGACTCGCCCTTGAGAAGTGCTCATCACCAAGAACAGCCTTCACGGTCGTCTCTTCTTTTCACAAAAACTCCTTATCCTTGGCTTTAAAATCCCACTGAACTTCCCCCACTTCCTGACTTCCGTGAAGAGTCAACATCCACCTCATTTGGCTTCTGCATCACAACATGGTCCAAGCTGGGAAAGTAGTAAACCGCACGCATCTGGCTGACATTCAGAGCAGCACAAGGTCCCCGCCTGACATGCTGCTGAGCACCCACAACAAGGTGCTTTCTCAGGCCTTGGGATGTGATGATTATGAAGTCCTCTGCCACAAGGCTCAGGCCAGCTTTCTCAGCTGGGCGTTAAGAGAGGATGAAGGTCGGCACAGAGGCCCTCCCCAGACCAGACCCTGCCGTCAGTGACGGTGACACCAGGCTGGGCAGAGCACGGAGCTTCCAGCAGGCCCTGTGCCTGGGCAGCGTGTACAGATGCCTGTCACATGCCAAAGCCTCTGATGTGCAGGAGGCTCACCTGGTGGCCTGTGGGAGGAGGGGGCTGGGAGCTTCCCGCTGAGGGTCTGGATCCCAGGCATTTTGTAAAATGAGTCAGCATCACCAGTGGCTAAGGGGACTCTTGCACAAGGAACAATGACTCGAATTTAAAAGTAGATTTTTTTTTTAGTTTTATTGACTTTATTTTTTTAAATGCCTGACAGCAGAATGCATTCCAATTGTTATTCCACATACAGAGCACAATTTTTCATATCTCTGTATATAGAATATGTTCATGCCAATTCATGCCTTTATACATGTACTCTTTTTGCATTACAATTCTTATTGCACATATATACCACAATTTTTCATATCTCTGTTTATATATAAAGTATGTTGACACCCAGTTCAATTCTTCATACATGTACTTTAGATAAAGATGTCCATCACATTACACCACCCTTGCTCATCCTCTGCCCCCTCCCTTTTAATAGAAGATTTTTAAGAATAAGAGATGTACTAAAATCAGTTCTCATGTGAGATGATTGGGTTTGTAACTGAGTACTGGAGGATGAAGTTCACACGGACACAGGAACACATACACAAAAATATTCTCATGCACAAAGATGTGCACACTCCTACACATAAGCACACAGGTACCCAGGCATGTATACACACATATGAATGCGTGTGCATGTAATGCAGATATGTATACAGACATGTGAACCCAAAGATGCACGACCATACAGATACACATGTGGCACAAACATACAGACACAGTGAGTGCACACACACACACCCATGAACTGAAATATACATATTCATAGGCACAGACACACAAACACACGTGCCTAGACATGTACTCACAATCACATGCACAACACACACTTATGCACACCAACACACAATTAGTCTCTCTTATTGAAGTCTCAATCAAAGGGAAGGGTTTGTTTTGCTTTGTTTTTTAAGCGCTTTCCATAGATATTCATCTACATCTCTCACGGAGGACTGATGCTCTATGTTTTTAAACTGTGTAGAAGTTTCCAACAGGCCCCACAAGGACCAGCAGGAGCACTGTGTAATTTTATCCTCGTGCCTTTTTTTCTGAAGAACTCCAAACACTTTGTTGACTATGTCTTTGGTGGCTTTCCTAGGAAGGAATCAACACTGTTACTCTGACCTTCCCAGAAGGAAGCCGAGATGTTGGATAAGCCAATCAGTCCTCAGAGGTAAAGCAAGGGACAGGAAACCTGTCATTTGCTAACTCAGGCCAAACTGGACACTTTTTTAAAAAATTATTTTTGTTCAAAACCATGGGTAGAGATTCCATCGCGGGCTGGAACACCTCCTGGGTGGGAGCAGATATATTTCTGAATATGAAATGGTATAGAAACCAGGTTTTAATTTGACCATATCATAAGTACCTTGGGAGAGATTTCTATAGGAAATTGGCCGAGGTGTTTCATGGAGACAACGAACGACTGAAAGATCAATATATTTCCATAAATGTTTGCATTTTCACACAGGAATGACCCCTCAGGTATCTTTTAAAATATGAGAGAATGAAATATAAATGAACATTATCCCCAATCTACTAGTGACCTTTCTGTTCTTTGGACACTCCTTGGGAGGGAGTTCAACCAGGAATCTAGAGAAAGATCTGTATTCCAGGGCCCTCTGTTCCCTGCTCGCTGCTCCCCGCCTGCCCCATCACCCCGTCTGCCTCTAGGGTGGTGGAACCATCTCACGATTGCTGTGGTTGTGGATGCAGAGGGCTGGTTCTGCTCCTGGGTGAAGATGGCCCTTAGCCTATTACCACGGAACTGCAGCTGGGCTATTTTTAAGTCCTATCAGAGCACCTGTTCTGGTTTAGATGTGAGGTGTCCCCCAGAAGCTCATGTGTGAGACAATGCACGAAGGTTCAGAGGAGAAGGGATTGGGTTACGAGAGTCTTGATCTAATCAGTGCATAATTCCTCCAATAAGGATTAATTGGTGGTGACTGTAGGAAGGTGGCCTTTGGGAGTATATATTCCTCACCAGGGGGTGAGAAATTCTCTCTTTCTCTGCTTCCTAGTGCCTGGTACAGGTTCCTTCCTTGACCACACACTTCCGCCATGATGTTCTGCCTCCACCTTAAGCACCAAGGAATGGAGTTGGTCGCCTTTTACTCCTTCCCATTGTTCTTGTCAGGTCTTTTGATCACAGCAGTGAAAAGAACTGACTAAAACAGCACCCAATCCTCAGGATCTTTCAAAGAAGTAAGCTCTGAGTACTGCTGATCCTCAGAGATACAAGGAATTCAAAGCCACTTGGTTTGACGGGAAGCAGCAGTAGGCACAGAGCTCTGTGCCCTTTTGTGAAAGTTTTGCAAGAGGGACTTCGGTATTCGTTGACGGGGTGCTGTGATTTAGAAATGCTCTTCTCCCTATGGAAGATGACTGTTTCTGAGGTTTGAAGTAGACTGGCCTCTCACCTCACTTGTTCATTGCCTGCTGCGAAGACTGAATGGCACTAACCACCCACAGATTCCTCAGTTTATGATTCTCCCTTCCCTGGGGAAATCCGGTCCCCAGTCCTTCTTGCCTTCTCCTGAGATCTCCATACATGAGAGGAGACCCCTGGGTCTTGCACCTGCTTCACTCTTCCAAGCTCTGCTGCTGGTCCCACCTTGAACTCCCCCCAGCAGGGGGTGGATGGGTTTTCACAGCCAGTTTGCTATTGTGTGGGAATCACTCTTGTTCTTACGACAGTGATGTTGGAGATAACTTCTAAGATGCTAAAGAAATCATCACAGAGGAGCAACCCCCTAGGGCAGAGGCACTGGGTTTTACTTTCCAAAAGTTTGCAATCCTCCAAAGGATTTTGCTGACTCCACATTATTTGTCTCACGTCAAATTGGTAGTGGAAATAGGGTTCAAGTCCAGTGCCTAGGGCTGACCAAGGAGTTCACAAAGAGCTGGGGGCGTGCTGGGGCTGCCGGCATGGCCACATCTCCAAGTCCCAGCTCTGGGTCTACCAAAGGGTCCTGGAAGGAACATGATACCACTCAGCTAAAGAGAAGGTGGAGCCACTATTCCCTAACCATTCACAAATTCTGTCTCTCTGCTATTCTTTTCATTCATTTTGTTGATGCGTGAGATCTCAGTGAGCTTTCCACCGTGACACTCCCATGTATTTAACCTGGCCCTGTGGGGTGCCATCCTAGGAGTATGCAAGTGTGACAATATTGCACAGGATCCATTTTGTGGAGTTAGTGATACTGAGGAAATGGGATCATGGTGGCAATTGACATCCAGGTCACTTTATGCCAGTTTCTGTTAAAAAAAAAAAAGTGGAATTTACATTTGTGTCAGTAAAAATATAAAAATCAACCAAAGATGGAAGAGATACTAACTAGATAGATAGATAGATAGATAGATAGATAGATAGATAGATAGCAGATGATTAATGATAGATGAATTGATAAGCAGGTACATAGATTGGTAGATAGATGGATGGAAGACAGAAGATTGATGATAAATGGATGGGTAAGTAGATAGAAGATTGATAGAGTAGACGATTTACAGAGATAATAGATGGATGGATAATTGATGATAGATAATACAGAGATGATGGATAGATGATTGATGGAAATATGGATAGAAGGGTAGATGGATGGAAGGATGGAGAGCTTGGTAGAGAAATAAACATACAAACATACACACACTCACACATGCTTTTTTAAAAAAAATTTTTTTAAAACCCTCTCATATGAAGTTAAACATGGCCACACATGAGAGTTTGGGAACTGCTTTCCAAAAGCTTTGGAAGGCTGTTGAGCACCAATTTCTCTCTGTGGAGGGTTCCTATGGCAGAGACTGACTGACAGATATGTGAGAGTCCAGGTGTTGACCCAGTCACCAGCTCCAGCAGGCCACTGATGCGTTCTGGGATGGCACCATGATTGACCTAAGTGGGATTTATCATCTCCCACGTATACACCCACTTCAAATCACTCTCCTTGGCCTGGTGGGTGTTTTAAATGGTACCTGGGATAGTCTGGGGAATCTAATGATCCACCAAGCACAGAGCCCTGGTCTTTAGAAATGTCACCAGAAGTGGGACTTGGCCCCAGAACAATGCTCCCAAGCTTCCATCCACAGTAAAGTCTCTCTGAGCAGAGGGCATGGAATAAGGGGGGGCCCAGGGGTCCCTATGTATCTGTCTCCTTTGCTTTCACCTGCCTACTCCAGGGAAGGCAGGGAATTCATCTTTTAAGATCCTATAACTAGGATTCTCCAAACTTGATAGATTTACACTTGAATTGGAGAATTATTACCAAGGGAGTATAATTTAAAAGTTAAATGATTGGGCTGGAGATGTGGCTCAAGTGGTAACGCGCTCGCCTGGCATGCGTGGGGCGCTGGGTGCAATCCTCAGCACCACATAAAATAATAATAATAATAATAAAAAAGATGTTGTGTCCACCGAAAACTGAAAAATAAATATCAAAAATTCTCTCTCTTCTCTCTCTCTTTAAAAAAAATTTAAATGATGATTCTATGGAACGTGGAAGCACTTTCCATGAGGCTTGTTATTTTATTATTATTTTTTTTGCCTGAATTAATGCAACAGTCTCCTTGGTGTCTTACCAGGCCTCCCTGCACCACCAAGTTAGTCCTACACTCAGGTCAGAGAAGAAAGGCCTGGAACATCTGTTCAAGAACAAATTCCTCTTAATTGTTTCTTCAAATTAGTACAACCATATTGGAAATCAGTATGGAGATTTTGCAAAGAAAACTAGGAATGAGACCATCATAAGACCCAGCTATTCTACTCCTTAGGATTTATTCAAAAGAACTAAAATCAACATACTATAGTGATATGGCCACTTCCATGTTTATATCGGCACAATTCACAACAGCCAAGTCATGGAACTTAATGCCACTAAACTGTAGGCTGAGAAAGAGTTACGAACTACATTAGAGTTGAGCTGCTGTGAACATTGATGTGCCTCACTGTAATATGCTGATTTTAAGTCCATTGGGTATAAACCAAGGAATGGGAGAGCTGGGTCAAATGGTGGTTCCATTCCCAGTTTTCTGAGGAATCTCCACACTGCTTTCCATAGTGGTTGCACCCATTTGCAGTCCCACCAGCAGTGTGTGAGTGTGCCTTTCTCCCCACATCCTCACCAGCACTTATTCTTGCCTATATCCTTGATGATTGCCATTCTGACTGGGGTGAGATGAAATCTTAGTTGTGATTTGCATTTCTCTAATTGCTAGTGATGTTGAACACTTTTTCATATATTTGTTGATC
Source organism: Spermophilus citellus (assembly GCF_964194105.1). Classification (NCBI taxonomy): domain Eukaryota; kingdom Metazoa; phylum Chordata; class Mammalia; order Rodentia; family Sciuridae; genus Spermophilus; species Spermophilus citellus. Next base: position 2,311,664 of record NC_138198.1, on the reverse strand, counting down.
GATTGTATTTCTTCTTGTGTGAAGTGTCTGTTCAGTTCCCTAGCCCGTTTATTGATGGGGTTTTTTGGGTTTTTTTTTTTTTGTGTGTGTGTGTTAAGTTTTTTGAGTTCTTTATATATCCTGGAGATGAATGCTTTTTCAGAGGTGCATGTGGCTCTCTCCCATTCTGTAGGCTCTCTCTTCATGTTATTGATTGTTTCTTTTACTGAGAAGCTTTTTAGTTTAAATTCATCCCATTTACTGATTCTTGATTTTATTTCTTGTGCTTTAGGAGTCTTTGTTAAGGAAGTCAGATCCTAGGCTGATAATGGTGGAGATTTGGGCTTACTTTTCATTAACTGTGGTAAAAGAATCATTTTATAATGAAGCATCTCCTCACTGAATATATAGCCACCAAGAAATAGATATAATGAACAAAAATGTACTTAATAAAACCTTTTTTGGAAAAGAAGCTTGTCAGAGACCATGAGAGCAGAAGATTGAATCCCGCATCCTCAGGTTCTGACAGGTGAAGTAGATAATAAATAAGTACGAGACACTGTAAATAATCACACCCTGACCCTGAATTAACAGACACATGTCATGGGTTCCCTATAAGAATAGGCCTTTGTATTTTATTTTTAATTGACAAATAATAAATTCATTTAAAGGAAAAAAGAAGAACATACATTGGATGGCACGTACGTTTCATGTGGTTGAGAAACTTCAAACGTCTGTGGAAACAACGTCTCAAAACTGGTTTACCAGGTGGCTACGTCCTCTGATCCCGTCCTCCTTTGTGACTGAAAACTGAAAATTAATCATTTCACATCTCTTAGGGCTGGACCCCCAGGAGGGCAGGGGACACAAAAGAGAGCAGGGTGACTGGTACCATTTCCATTTGTTCCGGGACCACACAGAGGAAGTGGCTGAAATGACAAAAGGTAAACTGGGCCACCAGCGTCTGGGGAGCACAATGGAACCATGTCTTCCCTGGCGTTTGGTCCCCAGAGGCCACGGCCTCCTCCCTCTGCCTCTGCACGGGGGACAGGCCATTCAGCACCTGCACAGCCATCCTGCCGCCCTGGGGTGACTCACCCAGAGCCTGAGCCGCCTGGGGACCCACACACCTCAGTTCCCAGCCCTGCCACACACATGAAATTGGGGTTTATTGAGAGCTGGTGATATTGTCAGAGGTGCCATCTGTCCCCCAACCCAACAGCCGAGCTCTCTGAAAAGAAGAAAGGCAGAACATCATTTCAGGAAGCAGTGGGTGCCTTGTGGGTCCTGGATGAACTTTTAGCCTCACTAAAAATGTTGGGTTAAATCACCTGCAATCTAGGTGTATGAGATGCGTATGCAACATAAACGATCTTCGTACTTAATCTTGGGTCCCATCCACAATTTTTTTCATCGTGTATCTACACAAACCTTCATAAATCTAAAAACTCCAAAGCACATTTCTGGTTCCAAGCACCTCAGATAAGAGATGCTCCACATGTGTTCCTTTTTTTTTTTTTTTTTCCCCAGTTCTAAAACCTCTATTTGGGTCTTCCTTACAGCTTCAATTTTTTTTTTTTTCCTGAGACTTTCCAATTTGTCCTGTGTTAAGCACGTTTATCATCGCTCATTTTGGTCCTTTGTGACTTGTTTTATGAGTTTGCATTTTTATTCCTGCTTTGAAGTTTTGAGGTTTTTTTTTTTTTTCTTTCAGCAATTCTAAAAACATCTCTGTCAAGGTTGCCTGGAGCTTATTGATGGCCTTTTTTCCTTTGGTTTGAAGTCTTCCTGGTTACTTTTCTGAGGAGTCATTTTTTCAGTCAGAACCTTGACATTTGGGGTTCACAGTATGAGAATTCGGATCTTATTTGAACTTTCTCTTTTAATTGGCATGAACACCACCCTGGCAGGAGCAGGGGCCTAGAGAGTGGAGGGTTGGGGGCACCTCTGTCCTGCCAAGAGCAGGTAGGAATCCAGACTTCCGTGTGGTTCTGCTGCCGTGGCTGGGACTGGACCACCAACCTCCAGCAGGGTTTATCATCTAAAAGTTCCTGCCTTGCTAAGCTGTGTCTCTCCTTGTCGTTTGGCTAGAGAGACCTGGCTGTGTGGTGACACTTTTTGCCTGTACTTCAGCTGCAAATCAGAGTAATGTTCAGCAAAAAGAAATCCCCAGAAGGTCTGCCATGCTGAGCCTTGGATACCAAGGATCAGAGCTGATCTGCCTTCTCTCCCTTTCTGAATCAGTTATTTTTTTTTATTATGTGTAGGATTTATAGTCGTGCTCAGTGGGAGGAAGAGGGAAATGTTTATCGACTCCGTCTTCCCAGAAGTAAAAGTCCAATAAGCTCATTTTGCAATCAAACAACACCCATGCGAGGCTGGGAATAAAGTTCCTTAAAGGAGGAGGGAACAGCAGCAAGCACAAGTAGCAGAAGGTTGAGCACCCTTCTCCAACCCAGCAATCCATCACCCTGAGGGCACTTGCTCCAGTGGCTGGACCTCATATGAAAGAACAAGCAACCCTGCAGACCGGGAGGAACGTGGGCTCTGTGGAACCAACAACAAAAATCAAGCTTTTGTTGGACAAGAGATTACAATCGCCAAGGAAGCTTGCTCTGTTTAAGGTGATGTTCCCAAATGACTGAGAATTTTTTTGGGGGGTGGCTTCTATTTTGTCTGCCACCCCCGCCCCCTCCTCTGGAGAGTTTTATTATTTCCTTTATCTGAACAATGTGTTCCAGGAGTTTGAGATTTCTTTGCTTTACTTAATCAATAACTGGTTGTTTATATAACACAGGATAAAAACAACAGTTTTATTGATCCAATAAAAGCTGGATATTCTGAGCTTAAATAATCTTAAACATGTGCTTTAATGAATGCAAGGTGGTGTCCTGAAAAGACTGGCTCTTGCAGGAGCGGGGTGGTATCAGCTCTGATCTTGGAGGGCCACCATGACATGTTCCACTCCATGGGAATCCATTTTCTCACAGTCCTGGAGGCTGGGGCTCTGAGACCAAGGTGCCAACTCTGCTGATTTCTTCTGAGACCTCTCTCCGGGGCCTGCAGGTGCTGTCTTCTCCCTGGGTCCTCCCGGGGTCCTCGCTCTGTGCATGTCTGTGTCCGAATCTCCTCTTCTCATAAGGACAACCGTCAGATTGGATTAGGGCCCAGTCTAAGGACTTCATTTTACCTTAGGATCGCCTCTGTACAAACCCTGTTTCCGAATGTCCTCATATTCTTAGTCACTGAAAGTTAGGATTTCAACCTATGAATTTTAGGAGGTATGATTAATGTTCATCAGAGAGGTGTCCCCCTGAAGCCACCCCTGGCATCCGACGTCCCCTCCTTGCTCATCTTGGGCATCACCAGACTTGCCTGCTGCTAGTAATTCCGCTATCTTTCTTGCAAAGTGTTTAGACCTCAGCCTTTGCAAGGCCCGATCTTTGCCAGAGGACAAATGACTTACATCATGATATTTAGGAGAGTCTTTTATTGGTGGTGGTTTTTGGGCATCTTTTTAAAGATTCATACACTGTCACCACCTCGGGCAGGATCTTTCTGTAGTTGCAAAGGCAGCCTGTGGCTTCTCTGGAGCTGGACACCAACATGTCAGTTCTACCACTCCAGCCCTAAGGAGCAGGGCCTGTCACCGCCCGTGAGCCACCAAGGCCTCCACTCTGTGAATTTGGTTGAATATCTTTCTATCTCACGCTTTTATTTTTCCTTATCAGGATGCACTCTATGGACTTCTTGCTGCCAAGTTCACATGGGGCCTGGGTCTTGGTCACTGCTGGAAAGACAGCCATCCTGCCTACCTCTAACTCTCAGACATTGCTGAGATGGTCCCTCTTCTGATGAGGTTAGACATTTTCCTCTCCCGCCACACCGTGAGCTCCATGAAGCAGCACATCTGTCCTCCTTTGTCTTATCACCCCCAGGTGCTTTGGGGTAGAGTTCTGCCACAGGACAGGGCTCAATGAACGTGGGCATCTTCAGAGTGGCCTGGACGCTCTGCCTCCAGGAAGTGGCAGGGGGACAAAGCCATGTTGAACACCTGGGGGAAGGGAGTCCACCTGGGAAGCAGCCCAGCTTGGGAGACAGGGTCTGCGTAGTGACCGGATGGGGCAGGGTCTCTTCACGTCCATGTGCACCTGTTGGTGTGGTCATGGGAAGGACAGGGCAGTAAGCAGTCAACGCCGGGCACGTCTGCTGGTCTGACCGACCGCCACCCAGAGCTCTGACGTCCACCACTGTCCTCCACGCTGTGGCAATTCTTAGTTTGTAAGTTGAAGGTTACATTTTCACACACCTGGCACCCTTTTCTACCGCACCCTGTTTTCTTACCTCGATATGACAGTTTTGTTTTCCCTCCTTCCCTACAAAGCCCAACCTCCGTCTGTTCTCTTCCCCCCTCCAGATTTCCCCCAGAGGATGCAAACACCTGTCTAGCAAATGAGGAGTGTCTGAGACACTACAATGTCCCGCCTTCAGGACTAGAGTTCGCTGGTGGGGCAGACCCCAGCCCAGGAGTGTGCTGAGGCTTCAATATGGCCCCTGAATCCTCAAAATGTCCCTGGGTATTTTGACTGGGCACTGTGACCAACCTTATCTTATAGGTGGGGAAACTGAGTCACAGAACAGTCACTCAGGCTGTAAGTGGAGCCCATTTGGCCACCAGCTTCTAGAGCAATGTTGCCTCTTTCTACAAGGACCCGTCTGAGCCAGGGTCCCTGTCTCTGTCTGCTTTCTGTTGCTATAACTAAATGTCACAGGCAGTAATTTATAAAGAATAGAGGTTTAGCTGGCTCATGAATATGAGGGCTGGAAAATTCAAGATCGGGTGGCCCCACCTGAGGAGGGCCTTCTTGCTCGTGGGGACTCTGCACAATTGCAAAGTGGCCCAGGGCATCACATGGCCAGGCATCGTAGCCCAGGTCTCCCGTCTGCTTCTCATAACATCAGTCCCATTGGATGAGGATCACACTATAGCCTCATTCGGCCTTTATTCCCCCCACAATTCCCACCTCCACACACCAGAGCCAGACGGTTTCTACCCTCCTGATGCCTCACAGTGACAGGTAAACTTCAGTTAAACAGCAGGCCCATCTCCCCACGTTAAAAATCCTGCTTTGCCAGGGGTCCCCCCTGGGATAGCCAGGGATTCACTTTACTTCTCTCTCCTCCTCCATCCGGAGAAGTGAACTCAGTAGGAATTCTGGGGTCTTGGACATGTCTTCCAGGGGCAGGGGTGACCCACTGGACACGAAGCCCTGACCAAGAGGAAGGGATACACACCAGAACTCACGGGAGACTGAGCTGGTTGAGGCAGGATGTGGCCGATCTGGGGTTGGCAGCTGCGAGTCCTGGGCCTGGTAGGTCACACCTGGGAGACATGGGTGGATAGCTGTGAAGGGAGACAGGGGACGTTGGGGCACGGTACAGAGAGACACAACAGGCCAGGCAGGCTTCAGACCTAGAGGACAGCTGTGAGATGGGCTGGACTCGACTCGACTCACCCAAGGAGATAAAGTCAGTGCCAGGAATTCACCCCGAGGTGGTGTCTGTGGCTCAGACTCTTCCCAACGATGGGGTCCCCACTGTGTCTCAGCCACACTGGCCTCTTCTTGCTCCATCTCCATAGAGCCCTGTGCACCTGGGGACCCTTGTAGTTGGGATTCCCCCAAACCTCCTTCCCAGACCTTTACCTGAGCACCTCCAATTTAACTCTCCTGTTCAGCTTCCCGTGTCAAGCTTCAGAACCCCCTTCCATGATTCCTCCGTGATTCTGCACTTGGCTGTGAGAGCACCGCCCGGCATGTACCACTCCTCCCTCCATCCTGTGACTAGTGTGAGGCTGGTCAGGTAAAGAATGGTGACAGAGGACACACAGGGGCCAGGAACCTGGCTGGCCTGCAACCTGAGCCACCTTGGAGGAAGGTCAGCCTCTGAGAACTCAAGGACAAAGGTGGTCAAGCAGCAGAATGTGTCACAGGGTAAATGACTAAAGTGAGACACCTGGGTCCCCTCCTCACCTTCATCACTTGCAGATTGATGTGCTTTAATAAGTATTTATTTCCCTCCCTCCCCGACACATGTTAGTGTGACCCCATCTGTGACATGCTCCATATCTCTGCTGGCCCTGGGGACGGGGCAGAATGCGTTCTCTGTCCCACTTTTGTCCTTGGGATCTGAATAGTGAATATGTGGAAGCCCCAGGGATCTGGAGAGTCCATTGTGATCGGCTTTCACCCTTCCTGGTGGGCTCCATGGACTCTGGGGTGCGAGGAGAGGAAAGGGTATGTCCCCTCAGCTGTCCTTGTCATGTCTTGGGGACCTCAGAGGTAGCACAGTTATATTTAGTAAACACGCACACAGGATTTCCGACCGACAGGGCCGTGTGCCTGCGAAGAGTCGGTCCCATGTGAAACCCGAATTGACACCAGGTGGCCTGTGCGTGGTGGGGGCCCTGGCAGAGCTGCTGGCCGGCTTTCTCCAGCCTTAGAGGTGCCAGTCACCCACGAAAGGTGGGCATTAACTCCACGTGCTGAAGGGCGACAGGTGGCCCTGCCCTCTGTCCTCTGGGTGGTCAGCTGCTGGGACTCTCACCCTGGCCCTCCTTTCTCTGCTCCTTTTCTGTTCAGAGATCCTCATCTCCTGGGAACCCTGGAGCACGGGAGCTCCACTCCGGTGGATGTCGCCCTGCTTGGCCATGGTCACCTTGCCTCCATTCCTCTCCTCCCCTCTCCTCCACCCCTGTGAGAGTCATGGTTATTAGATAAACACACATATACACACATATGCACGCACACACACACACACGTGTGGGCACACAGACTCGCACACACACACACACACACACACACACACTGCCCACCCTGTTTAACTGTGAGCTCAATAATTACTGGAAGCCACCAAGGTAAGTCACATATTCAGATGCCCCAGGCCTGCACCCAGCTGACATGGCACATACAGGATTGCCTGGAGCCCTTAGTTTGGGCAATGAATTAGCAGATAAATCTACACATGACGTACATATTTTCTCCACAATAGAAGAAGCTATAAATTTTCATAAAAGGTTCCATGTCAATGCTAATACTTTACAAAAGCGTTTTAAAATAACTAAAGAACAAGCCAGACATATAATAAAACAATGTCAAAATTGTGTGACATTTTTACCACAAGCTAATCTTGGAGTCAATCCTAGAGGACTGATACCTAACCATATTTGGCAGATGGACGTCACACACTTGCCAGAATTTGGAAAATTAAAATATTTGCATGTTACAGTTGATACTTCTTCCGGATTTTTGATGGGCTCCCTTCATGCCGGAGAAAAAACTAAAGATGTTATAGCTCATTGCTTACAAAATTTTGCCACTGTGGGCATTCCAAAACAGTTAAAAACAGATAATGGTCCTGGTTATGCTTGTACCTCTTTTAAACAATTTTGCTCATCATTTAGTATTACTCACATAACAGAAATCCCATACAATCCACAAGGACAAGGCATAGTTGAAAGAGCTCATCAAACTATTAAAATGTACTTATTAAAACAAAAGGAGGGAATTGGAAAGGGGTATATATCCCCCAAAGATAAACTTAAAATAACCCTTTTTACTCTAAACTTTTTAAATTTGGATTCATCAGGGCTTAGTGCTGCGGAAAGACATTTGTATCCAAAAAAATGTACATAAGCCTAAGGTACTTTGGAAAGATATTCTAACAGGACAATGGAAAGGTCCCCACCCAGTGATAGTCTGGAGTTGGGGCTCTGTCTGTTTTTCCACAGGGAGAACAGCAGCCGATTTGGATTCCAGAGAGGTTAACCAAAGCAATTTCTATAGAAAAAGAAGATCATTTGACTCAAATCCATAACAGCTGATATCCAGAACTCCAGCTTGGCTATTCTTACATCTGCGACAGTGGACAGTGATTAACGAGGATGCTTTTTTCAATATCTATTTTATTATTGCTTTTTCCCACATCATAAAGTTCTATTTTATTTTTGAGCTCATACAAACCTAGGTTAATGTTTTTCTGATCAGTTTTATTTTTTGACTGTGGAGTTTTTAAACATTGCAATGGAGATTTCACCTAGGTAAAGCTACAAGGTTTTTACTATTGTCTTATGTGTTGTATGTTACGTGTGCACACTTCTCTTTTGTGTTGTATGTCTGCATGCACGTATGTCCATATATCATATATGAGGAGTGCTCATGAATAAATGGATCTGAATTTTTTTATTATTCACGTGATTTTAATGGTTTAATTTAAATTGGGTAAACAGCTGTTGAGGATTGTTTTAATATGTGTACAAATAAGCAGGTTAACAGATCTGTTTGTTTACTTTCACCTTTCCTTCTCATTATATTTAATAATTCTGTTCAGGATAATGTAAATAGTTCAAAAAATTGTTTTCTTAATACCTGTTGGAATGTTACATAATTTTTTATTTAGCATTATTGTCAGAATTCCTATCTTCATCCCAGTGCCGACAAGATGAAACCAAACTACAGTTTCTTCGATAGTTATCACAACAAACTGTATAAACTGATGCATCAATGAATAATAACTCAACAAGTAATGCTCAATCACTGAGTCGATTTATTTTGGGAGGAAATGGACATATTGATAGATTCCTCCGCTTTGAACTGCTTACAAAACTGGCCTGGACTATGTATCACTTGTATGCATTGTGCTCTATCTGTTGATGCAGCGAATTGTGGTAGTGCTGGCGTATCTTTGCTGATGTGTCACCAGTGTTGCAATTTTTCCTAAAGAGCCGTCAATTGACTTGGTGTCGTGGCATTTCTGTATCCTCCTCCCTTCTACTAGTGATGGTCTAATTTTGGGGGCCTACAGAGGTGAGGCAAAGAACCTCACCCCGCACCGGCACCAAGGCCAAATTTGGGGTCCAACAGAGGTGAGGCAAAGAACCTCACCCCCCCACTGGTGCATAGGCCTATCCACAGCATGGCTGAATGCTGGACTGGTAGTCAGTGGCGGGTATGATCCAATTGCAGTGGTATCAACCTAAGACAGGAGGCTAACGCCTAGAGGTCAGTTTTTCCGATGACGGGTAAGAACCATATGTTGAATTGGACAAACCTAACAGGCAAGGTCCCTAGCCACATTGCTTGTTGCTTAATTAAACAGAAGGGGGCAGATGCTAGGAGCCACAGCCAAGTAATATGATGCATGGCACTTTTGGTTGAAAGGTGACGCCAGCTAGCCATTGAGATGATATGATTATGTTAAGATTTGCATTCATATGGATATTGGACTCCTGCTGTTCACCTCCGGCCTGCTACAGGACTCCTGGAGAGTTCCCATTGGTTGGGGAAGTGCAGTAGGAGGGAATTCCGGGGGAGGAACTTGCTCCAGGGTTCCGCGAGAACGCCTGGAGAACGCGCGTGGGTGGATCGGCAATCTTCCTGGGCGCGGATGGAGCATTGGCGGCAGTTTCAAAAAATAAAGTTTGTTCCTGCTTGAGTGGCTCGTGATTTTGTGCCCAGCCAGACTGGGGCACCCAGCAACAGGAGTGACTACCAGTACGGCTGCTGCCATCGCTGGGACTCAGCCCTGAGCGTAGGACATAGTCATCCTGAGTGACATTGGCCACGTGCCAGGCCTGGGGACAACAAGGGTCTCTTGCAACGGGAGGGATTCTAATGCCATGGGTGAGGCAGATCATGGGGGAGAAATGCTAACTTGCAGCACCAAGTGCTCTTGGGGCATTTGATTCCCTAGATCCAGGCGGAGTCTGACATTTTCCTCTGATGGTGATGATGATGATTATTTATTTGGTCCCAGGGACTGAACTCAGGGCACTGGACCACTGAGCCACATCCCCAGCCCTATTTTGTATTTTATTTAGAGACAGGGTCTCATGAGTTTCTTAGCGCCTAACTTTCACTGAGGCTGGCTTTGAACTCATGATCCTCCTTCCTCAGCCTCCTGAGCCACTGGGACTATAGGCTTGTGCCACTGCGCCCAGCTCTCTATTCTGATGATTATTATGATCATTTCCCTTATTAAGTGCTAGAGTGCGGAAACCACTACCCCTGGGTCCATAGCAGCAGCCCACGGCCACTGCAGCCCTTATTCTAGACTCTGGTCTACGTGCCCAGGGCAGAAGTGGCGGAGTCAGTGGGGGCTCTGACGGCCTTCTGCTCAAGGGGCAGGGTTCAGTCTCAGTAGCCACCCCAGGGTTCCAGTAACACCAGACAGCCCTGGGTTAGCAGAGAGCTCATCTTGACCTTTGCCTCCTCCTGCATCTCCCTCTAAAAAAGGAAAACAGTAAGTGGAATGAAAGACACAGAAAACAGCTACAAAGTCCGACTCATCCACACGGCCCCGTCTTGCTTCTGCGGAGGAGGTGCTGGCCTGAGTCCCCAAGGGTGCTGGTAGGTGGCTTTGCCGAGGGGCCACAGTGGTTCCTATGATCTGGCCTAGTGTAGACTGAACTGCATCTCCTAAGAGATGTGTCCTAACCTCGAGTCTGTGACTGGGACCTGATTTAGAAACAGAGTCTTTGCAGATGTAATCAAGTTAAAATTGAGGTCAGATGGGATTACTGGGGTCCTAGATCTATAGGCTGGTGTCTTTATAAAGAGAGCTTTGAAGGCTAAAGACACACAGAGGAGATGGCCACGTGAAGATGAGACAGAGATGGAGTGACATGGCCAAGAGGAACCTCGATCGTCACCAGAGGCTGGAACAGGCAAAGGAAGATTCTCCCCTAGAGTCTCGAGACGGGGTGCGGGCCTGCCAACACCCGATTCCAGACCTCTGGCCTCCGGAATGTGGAGAACAACGCACCTCTGTTTGAAGCCTCCCAGTGTGTGATTCCTTGTCACCGTGGTCACAGGCAACCGACAGATTGCCTTCAAGAACCAAGTCATCATAATCGACCACTAAATGAGGCCCTTGATCCAGGTGACCCAGAAAGCCCCGGGCTAAAGTTGGCACATCTGACAGTGGGTTCCTAGGAACTAAGCTCCTGTTTTGACACAGTAAACGAGGCGTCATCTGACCCTCAGGTCAGGCAGGAGGCAGCCGGTACCATTTGGGTCATATGTCAGAAAAGACCCCTGGGTTCAGGAAAACACAGAGTCCTCTGTGGCACGAGAGGACTCCTAGGTGACTCTTTTGGAGAGAAATGTCATCGGGCACTGCTGCCTGCCAGGGGTTCACGGAGGTGGGGGACAGGGGTTCTGGGCAGCTTTGGGAACAAGAGCTTTGCAAAATCAGGGGCTAGGCAGAGTTTGAAGCCAAAAACCTGTAGGCAGGATGATATTTAAGAATCAGTATCCAGAGTCATCCATTTTGGGGGAATGAGGGTACCGGGGGTTGAGCTCAGGGGCACTCGACCACTGAGCCACATCCCCAGCCCTATTTATTTAGAGACAGGGTCTCACTGAGTTGCTTAGCGCCTCACCATTGCTGAGGCTGGCTTTGAACTCTCGATCCTCCTGCCTCGGCCTCCCAATCTGCTGGAATTACAAGGGAGTGCCACCGTGCCTGGCCAGAGTCATTGGTTTTCTATTCTGAAGTACATGCACTGATTAATCTCCACAAGGACCCTTGATCCATCCTGACTTATAAAAGGGTATGTCGTCTTTGGCACACTTTGGCTTAGTGCTTGGCATTTTTAGCAGGCAGAGTAGTGTCTCCGGCTGCCTGGAGGTAAACGTGGGTCTCAGGATTGCTATGGATGCTTTCTCCTTTCTGTTTTGCTAAGGACTGAGCAAGGCTCGTACATGATGCACTGTATAAAGGACACCCCTTTCTGCCCAGGCAGAAGCCCCCTGACACTATCAGAGAGGAGCAAGGTGACTGACCACCTGGTCTTGACCACTGAGCCGCACAGCCTGGCTGGCACAGAGCCTGGGGAGGAGATTTTGTGTTCACGGAGGGTGGCGGCTCCCTAGTCCCCTCTGGGCACAGATCCACACAGAGAAAACTCAGGGTAGTGCCTGCAGCGGGTGGAGCTGCAGCTGTTTACTAGCTCCAGCAATCTGAACCTCCTGTGAGTTAGTTCCCATCTAATCTGGGAGGTTTCAAGCCCGCAGAAGTAAATATATCCACCCTCCATCCCCGCCCATAAGTCACCAGTCTCACCTCCACCCCTTCCAACTCCTCTTCAAAACGCCATACCCTAAGTCCATGAACATTTTTGATTCAGGACCTTCAGTAAAGTTTTTTTTTTTTTTTTAAAGAAACTTAATCCCTATCTTCATAGAGATTATCTGTTCTATCTTCTATCCCGGTAAAAATGATCAGTTCTATTTATAAATGTGGGACTGAAGTGAGTTGCTGGCTAATTCAGCAGGAGCTTTGAAGAACATTTTTTAAAGAGTAGGTAAAGATTTTTGAGGTCAAATTAAAAAAGAAAAGAAAAGAAAAAGTTCCCCTGAAAACATCACTTATCTTTCTGTTTTCCTTTACGGTCAATGTGTGTTTGTGACCACAAGGAAGTCTCACTTCAACGTTTTGGTTTTAATTTCTGCACAAGTAAATTGTCAAAAAGAATAATAATAATAGAACATGGCTATTGTAAGGACAAGTGATGTGACCTGGGGCTCTGGAGACTGATGCTGTCAATTAGTTAGCAACTTTCTTTTTTAAAAACAATTGTTCTTTTTAGTTGCACATGACAATAGACTGTACTTTGGTAGATTGGACATACATAGAGTGTAACTTGTTCTATTTTGGATACCACTCCTGGGGGTGTCTGTGATGTGGAGTTACCCTGGTTTTGAATACAAATACAAGGCTAGAAGAGTTACCACCAATTAATTCTACAGTATTTCATATTCCCCTCCCTGATCCCTTCCCTTCATTTCCCTTTCTCTAATTCAATGGATTTCTATTATTCTCCTCCCCAGCCTCTCTTGCTTTGGGTTAGCATCCACAAATCAGAGAGAACAATGGACCTTTAGTTCTTTGGGATTAGCCTATTTCATTTAGCATGATATTCTCTGGCAAATGTCATAATTTCATTCTTCTTTATGGCTGAGTAATATTCCATTGTGTATATATACCACATTTTCTTTATCCATTCATTCTTTGAAGGACATCTAGGTTGTTTCCATACTTTGGTATTATAAACTGAGCTGCTATAAATATGGATATGGCTGTGTTACTATAGTATGTTGTTTTTAAAGTCCTTTGGGTAGACCAAGGAGTGGGATAACTGGGTCAAATGGTGGTTCCAGTCCCAGTTTTCTGAGGAATCTCCATACTGCTTTCCAGCATGGTTGCACCAATTTGCAGTCCCACCAGCAATGCATGAGTGTACCTTTCTCCCCATCTCTCGCCAACATTTATTGCTACTTGTATTCTTTATCTTTGCCGTTCTGACTGAAGTGAGCTGGACTCAGGGTAGTTTCCATTTGCATTTCTCTAATTGCTAGAGATGTTAAACATTTTTTCATGTATATATTTCACCATTCTTATTTCTTCTTCTGTGAAGTGTTTGTTCAGTTCCTTTGCCCATGTATCAATTGGGTGATTTTTTTTTTCGGTGCTAAGTTTTTTGTGTTCCTTCTGTACTTAGCCACTTTTTCTTACCTAAAGAATATGTTTGTTCTCAAATCTCAAAAGTATTCCTCTTTTTTTTAAGAATGAAAGACTTAGCCTCTTTCATTTTATGGTCTATAATATTCAGAATTCTGTGTGCCAATAGGAGCTTGTGGATAAGCACGAAGAGCTGAGCCCTGAGCCGAGTTTGCACGCCAGCGTGTGGATCGCTGTGCACTGCCTGGCCTCCTGACAGCCTCCAGGTCAACTCTGTCCTAGCCACAGGGGTGGGAAGTCACTGAGCCCCTCTAAACAGTAGAACCCACCTCATTCCTGTATCCGATGTCACCAAGTTCAATGGCCATTTTAGAAAATTCTAGAAAGCATTCTTAGATGTCCTTAATCGTCTTTATTTTCACAGTCGGAATCCTCATCCATTCGTGGTTCAGTTATTTTCTACTTAGTATCTGTCTCTATTCTACTTCTTGCCAGTGGCTCCTAGGCACTTTGACCCCTTTGTCCTCCAGCTTGATACTCTGGTGCAGCTGGACCAGTCCAGGCCCACTTCTTAGGAGGCCCCGGCCCCTGGTTTTATCATGCTGACCTCTCACAGGAGTCTGCCCTAAGCTCCGTTGCAAGCATCAGCTTTAAGCCAGAAGGCTCACTGTGGCCTGGCAGGTGGTGCCTGCACCTGGACAGTCCACACCCCTTCAGGGATCAGCAATGGCGGGAGGTCTTCAGCCCCATGTTCGAGAACCAGCCTCCTTTCCTGTGTCCACGTGAGGGCATCCTGTTCTCAGCATCTCCTGGAGGCAGCTGGCCGTTCCTGACACCTGCTTCTTCGCCACCCACCCCTCTGTATCATCTTTCCCAAGACAGGACTTCCCTGCTTTGATTTGACTTCGGATATTCTACCTGCAAATCAAAGGCTCCGCCTTCGAGGCCGAAGCCTTGCGTTCTCTAAGCGTTCCTGCATTAACTGTATTCTCTTTTTTACTATATTCTTGATGCTGGGACTTCTGGGATCTTGCTGACCAAGGAGGAACACACCCTTCCAGGCTGAGCTGATTCCTGGAGAGAGCAAACAGCTTGCCCAGGAGTGGCTCTCAGGGACCAATCAGGGGCCTGTCCCCCACATCTGGCTCTATCGCTCCAGCCAATATTCCCCTCCCCTCCTCGCCCCAGGGCCAGCCACCCCTACACCTGGACTCCACTCAGGTGATCCAAACTGGCCAATCTAAGCCTGTTCAGCCGCTCGCTCTGCCTGGCCCATTCCTTTCCACCGAAACCATAGCAAAGGCTCTCCCCCACATTTCCCTTGCTCTTTCTGTCTCCGGATGGGCCCTGGTGCTTCCTCCATGGGGCCCTGCAGAGGTGTGGCCTGGCCCCCTCTCTGGGAATCTGTGAGCCATAAGCTACGTTTCCATCGGCATCTCCTGACCTGCCCACACCTAGATCATCTATTCTATTCTCCCTCTCTATATTCTATTCTATAATAGAATCTGGTTTTTGAAACACTTTCCAAGTACCTGTAGTGACCATGGGAACGACACGATTTCCCTTGATGGCGTGGCCCTGCACCCTACAGTTAGGGAGCTGACCTGACCTTGGCAGAGAACTTCGAGGGCAGACAGGACAGTGGACCCAGGTGGCAGTGACCACCAAGGGTTCAATAAACGGAAGGATGATCCAGGGGACATTAGTACCGTGACCACAAGTAAGTACCGTGCACCACAGGATCAGCTTCTTGTTAGACAGAATCCCCAAATAAGAAAGTGGGGAGAACTATTAAATCATCCTATAAAGACCGAATAAGAGCTTTCCTAGAAAAGCCACATAAGATTCTTAGGAGAGAGCAGAAAAGAACCAGGAGCTCACTCCGATCTGTGAATCTCAAACTGTGGTACGAAAACCAAGAGCTCGATTCTTGGGATAGGGTTTCCAAGATCCAGGCTCCCAGAGGGAGGGCTTACTTATGAAAAGGGAGTGGGATGATGAGTCTGTTACTCAGACACCACATGGGCCAGACCCGAGGGTCAGACCGGCATAATCCTCTAGGTCAAGGTCTTGGCCAAGCCAACCGTCCCCTGGACCCCCAACCAGAGCCTTCTATCTGAAGTGGCCCAGGCTCCAGTCTCCTGCCTCTGACACGTTTTCTTTACCCACCGTGTCCTGTTGCTCTTTACCGTTCTGACGGTCCTTTCTGCAGGGGTTGCTATCTGCAGATTTGATCCTATTAGGGCAAAATTCCTTAGGCTTAGGGCTCAGCTGAACTAAAAACAAAAGGGCTTCAACCAGGGCTTCTCAACCTTGATGTTAACAGGAAACACCCCACAACTGGGATCAAAGCAGATTTTTTTGATGGTACAGATCAGAAGACCCAAGGGAGAGTGAGATTCCAAATTCTGTCAGTTCCATGATTCACACAGCATCCTGGAAAGGCCTCAACAGCACGCTCCGTTCTCTGTCCCAGAAAAGGGCTGGTGTGAGATTGTGCTTCACAAAGTCCTTGGGAGGGGAACCAGGCCACTTCCATATCATGAGTCTGTTATGGAATCTGCATTTCCAAAGTCACCTCACAGTTCAAAATGGTTGTTTGGGATCCTACCATTGTGTCTATATCCCAGCAATGTTGAGGAAGTAGGGGTAAAGAGGCATGGGCAAGGAATGCCTTCAGAGGTCCAACGTCCTCAGAAGGCTGCTTGGAGGAGGTGGAGCCTTCAGGAGTGGGGCCTAGTGGGAGGTCCCTAGGTCATTGAAGGTGTGCCCTCCAGGTGGATTGGGGGACACATCTTCTTCCCCCTTTGTTTTTGGCTTCCTGCTATGAGGTGAGCAATTGGCCCCACCCCATGCCCTGGGCCCTTACTCTCCAGTACCCCAGCCAGAGAACTAAAAGCAATGAATCCACCCAGTCGAGGATTGTAATCTCTAAAACTGGTGAGCCAAAATAAAACTTTTCTCCTTATAAGTTAATTGCCTCGGGTATTTTGTTATAGTGACTGCCTCTAACAATTGCCTCTAACAGAAGGCTACAGGTGATGGTCTCGTGAGACTTGGGGCATCTGAACTGTTCAGAACTTGCAAGGGAAGCAGAAAATGTTGACCTGGGGATGTAGTCCATATGCCCAGGAAACACCTGGGGCTTCTGTCACCATGAAGACTCAGACAATAGACACTGGGGAAAACCATGCATATGTGTTTGTGAGTTTTCAGGCAGACATCAGGTTCTTAGACAGGAGGGGTGTGTTGTTAGTGGCATATACTTAAATGTAACGATAACACCACATCTAACAGTGGATAACCGTTTCCTACTGTACTCCTCCTCTGTCTATGGGGGATTTATCCCAATACTTCCGAGGGATGCCTGAAACCACAGATCTTACTGACCCCACGTAGACAGTGTTTCGTTCTCACCTTAGAACTCAGCAGCCTCTTCTTATTGAGAACTTTCACCTTTCCACACCAAGGAAGTACTTCATGGCTTCTCTTTGGCATATTCAAATGACAAGCATTCCTGCTCTAGTGCTTTGGGGTCATCAAAACACAGCAATGGGATACTGCTGCACTTGATCTGGTAACTGAGGTGGCTGCTAAGCGACTGACAGGCAGGTAGTGTATACAATGTGGATACGCTGGACAAAGGATGATTCAGGCCCTAGGCTGGGATGGAGCAGGACGGCGTGCTATTCTAACATGCTACTGTAACCAGCCCACAAGGAAGAACTTATATTTATTTCTGGAAATTTCCATTTGACATTATGGTTAACTTCTGGTCATTAAAACAGCAAAAAGTGAAATGGTGGATAAGGAGGGCTGTTGTAGTAGGTACTTACTGTATGCCAGGTACTGTTCTAAGTGCTCCACATGTTTTGATTCATTTGATCTTCAAAATAACCAGGTGAGAAAAGAGAGACAGAGGATTAAGTAACGAGCTCAGGTCACACAGCTAGTAACTGACTGAGCTAAAACTTCAAGCAGCTGTTTCCAGGCCCTGTGCTCTTGACCCACTGGTGCTCTGGTAAACGTTCAATGACCTGCGCTGCAAATAAAAACACCCTGGCTCGTAGCATTTGCCAGACCCTATGATGTGAACACCTCAGGCTACCAGCATGACATCATCGAGCAGAGTCGGGAAGAGATCCGCGTCTGTGACGTGAACACGTGATGTCTTATTCTAGTCTCAAACCGCATTTCCACCACCCGCAGAGTGACCGATTCAGGAGCCTCACCAGCACAGACGTACCACGTGGCAACCTAATTCTGACGTGATGAGTTTTGAGTATTTTTTGCATTTATTTTAAATGTGGCTGATTTAACGGTAAGTTTCCCCCCATTCAATTCTGAATCATGGTTAGATTTTAACAACCAGCTTGTAAAACTCTTGGCCACTTCGTAATTGGCTCTCGTGACCCAGTACAAGCTGACTCTAACCTCTCCTGCTTCAGCCGGCATGCTCTATCAACAACTGAAAACTAAATACTACACATCTGTGTTCCTTAAAAAAAAAAAAAAATGACCCTTTTCATTTTCACCCAACATTGACTTTTGCATCCAGAGCCACTTCCCATCTTTTCTCCTCATTTTTGATATCTCTGCTTCCAACGTCTCAGGACTAATAAATCATACTCAACGCACCTTTTGAAAAATCTTATGTTCTCAAGGAGAGTGATTCAACTCTCTGCTTTCCTGTTTCTTGCCAACTCATTCCCTTACCTGACTCACATTAGCTGCGCAGATGATTTATTGAGGAAACGCAGCCCTCTTTCTGAAAGGTATTCGGGTACCTGCTTTTGAGGCTTTTCTCTATGGGATTTCAGAAGGTCGTCTTGTGGGGACGAGCGTAGGGATGACTTCCATCAAGGTGGGGAGTCAGGCCTGACCCATGTGAACTTACAGTACAGCCGCTGTCCCGGTGCGCAGGGGCCATCCTAGACAGATGAGGAGAAGTGGCAGGAATCTTAAACTGAGGCTGTGGCTCTGGTCGGAGGCTGATTCCAACAGGAGAGGTTCAGCTCTGCTCAGTAGCTCTGTCACTAACAGTTACCTTCAGCTCTGCTCCTTAGAGACCTGGAGCATCTTCATGGACCCACCTGGCATTTGAAGAAGACTGTATGTAAAGAAAGTGTTCTGCTGCTTCTTTAAAAACAAAACAACTTATTTGAAGCCTGGGGTGTTGTTCGGTGTATTTGTCTAGATGCATGAGGCCCTGGGTTCCAAGCCCAGCTCTTAAAAAAAAGTCTTTGAAAATTATAGATCCAGCCGATGAGATGTAGTGTTTCACCAATACTTGTTTCTCTGCCGGAAATGCCTGATCCTTTTGCCTGGCAAAGCTCCACTCTCCATCCTTCCGATTTCATGTTGGGGGTCAATTCTTTGGGGGCAGCTCTTTGTGGTATACAGGGGGCCAGTGTCCTCCTCTGAACTGTCACAACACTCCCTCTTCTTCTCTGGTATCCTGCTACCCCACAAGTATCCTTCATGTGTCTTTCTTCCTGGACTATACACTTTGTGACACTGTGCACTTGAAATTTGGATTTTTCTGTTTTCTGAGGAGTCTGGCACTCACTAGACGGTCACTCATTATTTAAATGATTTGATGAACGAGTGCCGCTGTGTATACCATTTCATTAGCTCCTGATTGAAGCTTGGAAGGGAAATCTTTCATAAAACCTAGAGTGGCGTGAAACTCAAAGGTAACTGGATTTTATTAGGTGATGGAATTCCATTTATTCTGGCTCTGCTTTGGAAGGCAGGGATGAGATGAACCAGGAACTGTATAACAAGGAAGAACACAGCCCAGTCTCAGCAGAAACCTCCGTTGAAGGACGTCACAAAACGGACAGCCGTTGTAAAATCGATGTACCCTATTTTTATTGTAAATACACCAAAGTGGCATGTAAAATATGCTGAAAGAGGGTTTATAAATTACAGAGAGGAAATTTCTGGATTAGAGGATCAAGTGTTGAATTTAGAAGACTCTCCTAGTTTGACATTCCCAGACTGGGGAGACGATTTCAGTGCATGTAGTTTATGTGGGTCACGATCCTGAGAATAAACTGTAGAACACAGAATACATTCTTGACAATTCTGAGAATAGAGTTGGGGTCATAGTAGGGCTTCCCACCCTTCTCTTCCCAGACCGAAGACAGAAATACCTGCTGAGAAAGGGCCAAGCCTCCTAAAATAATAGATTCCCTGGGATACGGTCCTGTCTGGGCATTGAGGCTTGGGGATGCCTGCCAATTTCCCTTGCTATTATTTATATCCTCAAGAATCCTGCCAGGTGAGACACCTCACCTGTCCTAGGGCCTGCAAGAGCTCTTCAAATTCTGGGAAGAGGTCCAAAGTGAGAGTAAAGGTAGGAGAAATCCATGTGAACTGTCTAAATCAATCACCCTTGTGCTGTAGTTAGAAAAACACAAAATCCAAGAAAAGTATCAAAGGGGGAAAGAAAGAAGGAAAGAAGGGAGGGAGGGAGGGAAGGAAGGAAGGAAGGAAGGAAGGAAGGGGATGGGAATGGGATGAACAAACAGAGTTGACCCCAGAAGAAACAAAGATAATCCAGAGTCTCTGGAACAGAGGTGACCTGTTGTCCCAGCCCCGGGAGGCTGAGGTGGAGAGGTGGGTGGAGCCCAGGAGTTCAAGGCCAGCCAGGGGCACGGTGCAACCAGCCAACCCAACAGACAGACAGACAAAGAGAGAAACCAGGGTGGAGAAGAA